>NW_028277843.1:0-169597 GCF_059751315.1 Micrasema longulum
TATCACGTTGATAGACAATGAAGTCGCGAACAAAGTGGGAGCCCGCGGACGTAGTGATGTTATCTCGATCCGCGGAATCGGTGGAAATAGTGCAACGATAGACACGCGCCGAGTGCAAGTGAACATAAAAGGAAATAGTGACATTTCATATCGCATCGGAGCGAACACAGTGCGAGAATTGAACCTTCCACAAGCGCCGTGTGCACGCAGTGGAACCGCGAACGGTTCGAGAATTGTCAAGCCACAAATGATCATCGGGCAAGACAACGCTGGCGTAATAGTGTCGCGGGAAGTGATAACGAACGGTGATGAAATCCGTTCAAGAACCTTGTTAGGCTGGGTGACTCACGGTAGAGTCAACGGCAGCGCACTGGCGCAAAACAACATTACGCTCGCGACTATGAGTAAATCAAAGTGCTCTACGGTAGTGAATCGCGAGTGTAGCGGGCTTGTAATGCCGCCCATAACCGCGGCAGTGAATCGCGCGCGTAATGGGCTAGTAATGCCACTCACAACCGCCGAAGTGAATAGCGAGTATAGCTCGCTAGTAATGCCGCTTACAATCGCGGAAGTGAATCGCGAGTGTAACGGCCAGTAAGGCCGTTTGTAACCACCGAAGTAAATCACGAGTGCCGCGGACAGAACGAGCGTATCGTGTCGGAGCTACCCACAAGCCCGACTGACAGTGATAGTGCGCAGCAAACCAAGTGCTGCGTTAATTTAGCAAGTCTTGTAAAAAATAACTTCACAATCGACTCGTTGGGAGTAACGAGTGCCATGCGCGTTGACAGACAGATAACGCGCGCATACGCGATCATGCAAGCCACGACAAAACCTCTTCAGGATGGACATTGGGAGACTGGACTCTTGTGGAAAGACGGAGATACGTGGTTGCCCAACAATAGGCAACACGCTCTCAGCCGCCTGGAAGGAGAGGAAAGAAAATTAAGAAATAACAGAGAGCTTGCCGCCGCATATCATGAGAAAATGAACGGATACTTACAAAAGGGATATGCATCCGAGGTATGTGAAAGTGAATTAAATAACGTACCAAAGAGGTGGTACCTGCCACATTTTGCGGTCATTAATCCGAAGAAACCCGCCAAAATACGGGTAGTCTTCGACGCCGCAAGCAAGTATAGAGGCGTCTCTCTCAACGACAAGTTAATGGCCGGACCGGACCTATTATCATCGCTATTGGGAAATATGTTTCGATTCCGGGAGGGACATATAGCGCTTGCGGCGGACATAAGTGAAATGTTTTTACAAATAAAAATCACAAAACAAGATCAACTCGCTCAACTTTATCTCTGGCAAGATAATCCGGAGTCGATGCCGAAAACCTACAAGATGACGTCAATGACTTTTGGAGCCGCGTGCTCACCAAGTTCTGCGCAGTATGTGCGAAATACAGTGGCCGAACAGAGTCAGAACGAGTTCCCGGAGGCAGCGGCGGCATGCAAATCCAAATTTTATATGGATGATTATTTGGACGCCATGGACGATGCCGGCGCTGCTGAGAAAATAGGTCCGGGAGGTATCCGAAGTCCTACGCCGAGGCGGGTTTACACTGACGAACTGGGCTAGCAACAAGAGTGAAGTGCTCAGTTCGGTGCCGCCTGAGCGCGCGCCGCGCCGGCCACGCCGATATACCTAACGGAAGCGCACGAGACGGCCGGCGCTACAAATGAATTCACAGGACGAGTCCTGGGAGTGACTTGGAGACCTGCCACAGATGAGTTTATTTATCAATTCGACGACCCACTCGGCCAGGGTAGCGACAGTTGGCCCACTAAAAGGGAGCTGTTGAGTGCAGTGATGCGAGTTTTTGACCTGGTCGGATTCCTGGGATGTCTCGTCATCCGCTCTAAGATGCTCCTACAGGATGTATGGAGGGCTCAAACCGGATGGGACGAAACGATAAGAGAAGATCATAAGACTAGATGGCAAAATTGGATCGCACAGTTAGAAAATTTAAATTGCGCCATCCCCAGATGCGCCATAGTAAGTCGGTGGAACCGCCGAGAACTACATCTATTCAGCGACGCCTCGGAAGTGGCGATCTGCGCAGTAGCTTACTACGTGGAGAACACGACCGAGGGCAAGAAGACCACCTTTATCAGCAGTAAATGCAAAGTGACGCCGTTAAAGGTGATGTCAATACCGCGCCTTGAGCTACAGGGCGCACTCATGGCGGCCAGACTGGCGGCCACCATCAGGAGAGAAACCCAGTGCGCCATAGAAAAGGTGGTGTACTGGACTGACTCCACAACGGTCCTATGCTGGATCCGGTCGGAGCCGCGCGCTTACTCAACGTTCGTGGCCAATCGGCTAGGTGAGATAGACGAACTCACCGACGCCGCGGACTGGAAGTGGGTGCCGACAAAACTCAACCCCGCATCGGTACGAGAGATGGCCGCCCGCTTGACCTGTCCCTCGAAGGAGTATGGTTCCAGGGGCCAGACTACCTCCGGCAAGGAGAAGAATCATGGCCTCGAGAAAAGAAGATGACGCCCACTCCGGACGATGCGATGCTGGAGAAGAAAGAAGAGCGAGTGGTACTGGCGATAACCACCAGCGAGGCGCTACCCGCGCCACAGCGATTCTCGTCGTGGAATCGCTTGATAAGGACAACGGCGTGGGTACTGCGCTTCGTGAGAAAAAGCCGCCGAAGAGACGGCGCCCGCGAAGTTGGCGAACTGACGGCCGGGGAGCTAGAAAATGCTGAGCTCCATTGGGTCCGTCAGTCGCAAGCGGACGCTTTCGGCGGCGATATACCTACCCTGAGACGGGGGGAGCGACTCCCTACGCGGAGCCGCCTATACGGGCTGACGCCGCACATAGACGACAAGGGTGCCGTGCGAATGGGAACACGCTTGAGGAACACAGATACATCAGAAGGACTGAGGGCGCCTATAATATTGGATGGCGCCCATAGATATACCCGCCTGCTCCTGGAGGAGTACCACAGACGAGCCAGGCATCCGGGGACGGAGAGAGTGTTATGTGACGTGAGACGTAACTTCTACGTGCTCAAGTTACGAGGGACGCTGAGAAATATAAGTCACAGATGCGCCATCTGCCGAGTTCGGCGAGGACGAGCCGGCACACCGCAAATGGGCCAGATACCGGAGGCGCGAGTGGCCAGCTACCAATGACCATTCACCCACTGTGGGTTGGACTACTTTGGCCCCCTATATGTTACGATAGGGCGACGCCGGGAGAAGCGATACGGTGTCTTATTCACCTGTATGACGACCAGAGCCATACACCTCGAGTTAGCATCATCCCTGACAAGTGACGCGGCCATCCAAGCCATCAGACGGATGACCGCTAGAAGAGGCCAACAGAGGGTGATACATTCCGATAACGGAACAAATTTTTACGGCGCCGACAGAGAAATGCGAGAATCAATTGCCGATCTCCATAATGACGCCGCATTCCAAATAGAACTTGCAAATAAAGGCGTAGAATGGAAGTATATACCGCCATCCTCACCGCATATGGGTGGCGCGTGGGAGCGACTAGTGAGATCAGTTAAAACCTCCCTAGTCGCTATCCTCAAAGAACAATCTCCACGAGAGGAGACCCTGTTGACGGCGTTTGCCGAGGCCGAATTCTCGGTAAACAGCCGTCCCCTTAGCCATGTGGCGGTGGACCCCGCAGATGAAACCCCATTGACTCCGACATTGAGTTCACAAAGATTAGATTTTTTAAAAACCATGTGTATTCATTTTTCAATATTTTCGGCGAAACATCCAATTAGGTGACCTAGACACTTACATAGCTATCATAAACATAATCCGATTCCAACGCCCGGCAGTATTTAACTTTTGCCTTAGCCGCCCGTTTGGATTTTATTACTTAGATTCTTATTTCGAGAATTATGTTTGTAACAATTGAAGGTTTTTTGAGTAATTTTGACAATATTTTTGTTCGGTATGTCCGAGAAGTAGCTCGTTATAACAGTGAATAATTGTATGGAGAAAACCATGAAATAAAATGTCAGCTAATGTTTTCTCGTTACATCCGAGATCTCGCTATTTCCGTGGTCGTTATAACCGAGTTCGACTGTACATATATATATGGTAAATATAAGTGTACGTATAAAAGAACAGTTTGAATATTATAAATAAGGATAGTAAGTGTACAACGGTAATAAGTAGTGTTAGAATAAATATAGATGTAAATATTGTGTTGTAAATATATGAAGGGTCCACTGCAATAGTGATAAATGTCCTATCAATGTAGTTTTGCGATATCATCTATATAAGTTCAATACCGCGTGTAACGGACGGTTAAATATGTGAATGAAATGCAATAATATAGTTAGGGCCCCCGGTATCTGTAGGCTAAATGTTGGACCCACAATAAAGGATGAATATTCCACTTTCGGGTCTGACTTTAGCGATACCGGGGCACTATAGAGCAGAAATTTGTGTTACAGGCCCTAAAAAGGGCCTAAATCTAGACGTTTGACCCGTTATTGCCCTAACATGCATTTGTATAAAGACTAAGGACTGCCTTAAAAAAGGCATTTTGTAATTGATGTGGCGCGTGCGGCGGCTCCCAGCGAAGTGACCGGGCCGAGCGCCGGCACCTCCCTATATGCACTTTGGGGGAGGCGCGCCGGCCGGGTATAGTGGGAGCGGTATTTCCCCCCCCACTCCCGTATTGGCCTAACGCCGGTTCGGACGCAGGTAGCGGGAGCCCGCAACACGCCCTATATAATGTGTACATTTAAAACAATAAACATTGAATTCGCCTCGAGACATCAAGTTAGTCTGATCGTTTCATTTCGTCACCCCGCCCGACCTCCCGCTCTACTACTGGATCTACACCTTGGACTTGACCATCGCTTCACCCCAGGACTACGAACCAGTATCTTCCACCGACCTACGCAGTGACACCGGACTTGAGAGGAATTTTGAGACTTCATAACTTTCGGGATTTACGACCCCGAGAGCGACGACGGCAGCGAGACACGGCCAACACCTACCCCTTGCTACAGGATTGTGGAATACAGTCCAAACTGTTACTTGTACAGTACACCGCGGATAAACTATTTTTTGTCAAAATGTTCCATAGGTATAAAAAACCTTGATATTTCGTATAAAAAATAAATATAAATACAGTTTATTTTGTGTTATTGATTCGGATAAGACTATTTATTTTTACTATTGTACGCGTCTATTCAAAGATAATTGTAGCAGTTAAACTGGCAGTTACATATGGTGTATCCGCGATATTGTCTTAACGCAAATTGAGTATGTCTCATCCGCTCTTTTGGATTTAGGGATACACTGGTTGATTAACTAGAGCTGGCGCATTTCTAATCTTCAGTCTAATCACATGTATAGGTCGATTATCTAGTGCTGGTGAGTTCGCAAAACTTACACAAACACATATTTAATGTACAGAATATTGATTAAATGTGATAGGTTTTTTAATCCCTTTTGGATCAGAACAAAAAAAAACCATCAGTTGAGAAAATTTCGTATGTTTATTTAATAACGTGTCGTTCCCAAAAAATAAATCTCTCGAAAATGAAGGCAGAAAAGTAGCCTTTTTATTATTAAGTTCGTTGAAAATGATGAACAAAAAATATTATTATAAATAAAAAATATACTTGTGAAAAAATTAATTAATTTATTGCATTTTCTTAGCCCATTGTATTTTTTTCATATAAATAACCCCCTAATCCAACACGGATTATTTAAAAAAATGATTTTGCACATTTTGTTAAAATTTAATACAACCTTTTTAAAATCAATATTGGCGAACGCGCCAGCTCTAGTTAACCAACTAGTATATCCCTATATCCAATAGAACGGATGAGACATACTTGATTTGCGTAAAGGCGATAATATCGCAAATACAGCATACGTAACTGCCAATTTAATTGAACACATTATACTAACATAGATATTTACATTTTAACAATGCAACGTTGAATCAATAATAAAAATAAATTAATAAAAAAATATTTTTCATTTTCGTAATCAATAATAGTTGGTGAATCATACAGTCAGGAGCTTGCATAGCACTGACCCCCACCACTAAGAATATAGTGAATCGTAGAAAATAAAATGTTGGGTTATAAATGCACAATTTAAATTACAAAACTCAAGCAAAAGTTTGAAATGGCTCTCCTGTGAAATGGAATGTTTGTAGGTTGACACAGCATTGCAGAACAGCATCCAAATGATTCTCAGAAAACAGACTTGAGACTAATTTGACTGGAGATCAGAGTCCATTGTGCATTCTCATGTCGCTCAACTCTGAAACAAATAAATAAAACTGTTTTATGACTTGATAGCTTTTTGACTAGCGAGATTTCTCATAGTAAAAACTATCCTATATTTAAAACTAAATTTGTTGCAACAGAGAGGGAAAACATTTTTGAGAAGGGTATTTGGAAGTCTAGGCATTTACAGGACTTATGGCTTGTCATTGGCTAGTTTAAGTGGCCACTTTACACACTGTGTAACATTACCATTCTGCCCATGTTTAAACATCCACATTTCCTCAACTCTTCTATCTGTTGACTTAAGTCAAGTTAAAGAGCTGAAACTTTTATTGTTGTGAAGAGATTCATCTGACTGAATTATTTCACATACTAGGCAACACGTGAAAACAATTTTTCAATTTTTAAACTTCTTGGACCAGTTGGTTTCATTACAATATTTGAGTTTGTCCAAATGTTTGTAGACCAAAGATTGGATTGGGGTGGAAAAATATATACTAACATGTTAAAAATATAAAAATTTAAACATTTTAATATTCAAACTATTTACACAAAACAAAGAAATAAAGATCAAAAATTGCTATTATACAGGGAATTATTATTATTATTATTAAAGGAAAATTATTATATTATTAAAGGAATAGTTAAAGGAAATCAAAACTAGACCCTTTACGGACCCAAACAAAAAGCACAAATATAAGAATCTAAACTATCGCCGCAAGAACATTCTAAATGGGCCCACGTTCCGCAACTTCTGCATCAGTACCACAGCTCCCATTACCCGCTGACTACCATCTTTAAAAGTAATACCCCTAATATATTTTTCGACTTTCAATCACAATTTGACGAATGGCACTTGAAAGAAGACAAATCTAGGTATATAATTATTAAAACATTTTTGATTATTCAAAATCCTTCAACAATGACGCCACAAATTTACCTAATTTTATGTATTATTCTGTCAAAACTGGCAGTAACTTAACAGATATGGTTAATCTATTTAGTGACTTTTTCAAGAGTGTCTATGATGATACAACTAATATTAATACCAATAACACTAACTATTTAACCAACTTGAGCAGTAATATAAATATACAATTATCCTCCAATTAGTGAGTAATAATGCGCCAAGCTATAGAGGAGCCCAAACGTAGGAAAACCATTCTATGACTATTGGATATAAAGTTAGCTACATAATAATAATAATAATTATGGATAACTTATATAGCGCCATTTTCGTAATATAATACCTCAAGGGCGCTTTACAAAGTGATTATATAAAGATATGAATTTAATTTTAACTTTAACTTTTTAATTTAAGAAAAATAATGTACTTTTTCTTACTACTTTTCCACCACATGCTAAGAATTTATTCAAATGATTTAGAGAACAAGTGGGTTTTAAGTTTCTTCCGAAACATCACTTCATTCTCACAGTTTCTGATTTCTGCTGGGAGAGCATTCCGTGCCGTAGGGCCTGCGACCGCAAATGCACGTTCGCTGAATTTAGTGCGCTGTTTGCGTAGAGGTATAATAACTTTTCCTTTCGACGTAGATGTAGCTGATCTAAGCGTAAGACGTCTGTCAGCTAGTTCATCTGGAATGCAGAGTTTCCTTAGATATTCTGGAGCAGAGTTGTGCAGTGACTTATACATAAGCCAACAGAGTTTGTATTCCACCCTCTGTGGAAAACGTAGCCAGTGCAATTCCCGAAGTAGTGGAGTGATATGACTGAATTTAGAGATTCCAAAAATAAGTCTCGCTGCGGCATTTAATACAGCCTGTAGGCCAGTCATTTTATTCATCGGTAGACCTGCGTAGATACCATTACAATAATCGACTCTAGACACTACAAACGCATTTATTAATTGACGGGCGGCATCAACTGGCAAATTTTTGCATATGCATTTAATCTGTCTTAGCTGGTAAAAGCATGAACTTATCGTTCTACTAATTTGAGCGTCAAGAGAAAGGTCAGAATTAAGGATGACTCCCAATAGTTTAACGGTGGGTAAAGCGGTACATCGGGTAGTGCCGTATCCTGAATCAAATTCTGTCGTCTGGCTGAAGCCACCCATAGTTGTTCCGTTTTAGATGGATTAAGTGTTAGTCTATTTTCAGCCATCCAGTTTCCTATTTTCTCAATGCATCCATTAATCAAATCAACGAGCACATTTCTCTCGCTCGGTTTACAATAAAAATAAATCTGCATATCATCTGCATAGCAGTGAGACCACAATCCACATTCTTTGATAATATTCTCTATATCTTTGGTGCACAGGAGATAGAGGAGTGGTCCGAGTACTGATCCTTGGGGTACTCCAGTAGACACCTTAAAATTGGATGAGCTATTACCCTGGAACACAACTGCATATTCTCTTTCATTAAGATATGAACTGAACCACATATGTGCCTGATCATGGATACCATAAGTTTTTTCCAGGCGTTCAAGCAAAATGTTATGGTCTACAGTATCAAATGCAGCACTCATGTCCAAAAGAGCCAACAACACTAGATTACCAGAGTCTACCGCCCTTATGTCAGACAGCACTCTTATCACTCCTGTCTCCGTAGAATGAAAACGTCGGTATGCCGATTGCCTTACCGAAAATAATGAACTCTGCTCGATATAATTAACGAGCCTATGAGAAACTATTTTAACTAATGTTTTTGATACGATGGGAAGATTTGAAATAGGACGAAAATTGGAAAGATCTTCCACATCTAATTGTAAACCTTTTAAAAGTGGAGTTGCATTCGCTTTCTTTATGGCTTTTGGAACAATGCTGTGCTCCATGGAAGTATTGAATAAGTCTGTTAAAAATGGAGCTAATGCGTTAATGCATTTGTTGGAATCGGATCTAGTATACGTTGTTTGTTGGGTAATGCCGCAGTTTGCAGCAAAACAATGGGCCATACTCAGGTCGAGAATTGACAAATGGGTATTAATTTGCAGTGTAAATGCTTTTAAATATGTACCTGTGTATTTATTATTGCAGGGTTATTCCAATTTATTTTTCTATAATTCTCCTATATTTATTTTATAAAACTGAAAATACACATGTGTTTATTTTATTATTTATTTAATCATTTTATTCACAATATACTTATGCTACATTTATTGAGACATAAATCCCAACTCCATGGAACTAAGGTCCTGTGTTGAGTTTGTTTGTTTGTCTGTCACATCTCCGAAACGGTGAGTCGTAGCGGCCTGAAATTTGGACACGTCATTTTAGATGCGATTTCAAGGTAAACGTTGCTATTTTCGAGTAAAATTTTAATCGACCTCTACTCAATAAAAACTCAAACTTTATACGGATGCCTAGTGCGGCCCCGACATATTGGATATAATCAACTGTTATTATCAACGGTAAACATACTTTAATTTACAAATTTATGCCCTAAATTGATTAAAAAAAATAGTATCTGAAGTAAATATGTTTGAAAGTTTCTAAGCAATATAATACACGTGTCGCGACAATAAATGCCAAAAATCAATGTAAATCATGGGAAAATATTAAAAATCAATAACCTGTGAAAAGTGACTCCTTTAACACCTTTGACGCTCCTACTGCTGCAACCAAACAGGCTGCAATTCACCATAGTCGATTTTTATTTATTATAACGTAAATATTTACAAGTTATTTACAAACAAAGCCAAGTACAGCTACAAAAGCATCCAATCGAACTGTTATGTTGTCAAACAAAACAAAGTGGCCCCCAATTTTGTTGCTAACCAACAAACCAGCATCGCTTGCATTCTATGAAACATAGTGATAGGGCTTCTCTATAAGTTCACGCATTATTACTATGAGCAATTATCTCATTCAAATTGAGATGATCGACATAAAAAACAGTATTCAAAAACTAGTTTCAAAGTGTAGTTATGGTCCAGAAAAAATACAGTTGAAAAGTTTGTTGACTTCCTTACATATCCTTTATATTTAATCTATAAGTCGCTATGTGAGGGACATTTCCCCAATATTGGAAGTCTGGTTTCTTAACACCTATATATAAAAGTGGGGTTAATTGTGATGTCACAAATTATAGACCGATCTGTATACAATCTGCAATACCAAATAAATAATTTTGTAAAAAATGTCTTCAATTGTCAATCAAATAATGATTCCAAATCAACACAGTTTTATGCCTTCAAAATCAACACTGACTAATCTTATAATATATGAAAATGTTATTATGAACTCTTTTAATTTACGTAAACAAATGGATTCAGTGTATACAGATTTCTCTAAAGCATTTGATAAGGTGAACCATAGAATTATGATCAATAAGTTATCCAAGTTGGGTTTCTGTGGATCGATTTTAAAATGGTTCCAGAGTTAGGTACTTAACTGGTAGATCATTGGCAGTAAACATTTATGACACCACATCCAGTACCATTGAGGCAACTAGTGGAGTCCCGCAAGGATCCTATTTGAGTCCGATACTTTTTAACATTTTTATTAACGATATTGACATATTTAATGGTGTCGTAGTTTTGTTGTTGGCTGACGACATGAAAATTTTCAGAGTAATTCACACTGTTGATGATTGTATTACTATCCAACATAACTTAAATAAACTATTTTCGTGGAGCTCAACAAATAAACTCCAACTCAATGTAAAATGCCAAGTCATGAGATTGCACAGGACTCAGTTTCCAATAATGTTTAATTACTCTATTGGCAATTCTGAACTTGTATTTGTTTCCAAAATACGTGATTTAGGTGTTATTTTAGATACCAAATTAACATTTATCAGTCATATTAATAGCATTAGTAATAGATCTCTAAGAATGTTGGGTTTCATTATCAGAACCACTAAAGATTTCAAAGTTATTAGTGCACTTAAAATAATGTACACGTCACTTGTAAGAAGCATTTTTAAGTACAACTCTACAATCTGGTAATTTTTTACATTTTAAGATAACATTATAACCAACAATGGCACAGTGCACCCATTACTTTGGAAGAAACTACTTGACTATTTTTACTGACTTGACCTTTTAAGATAATCCTGCAGCAGATTTTGTTAAACGTTTATTACATGGCCATTCAGTTTGTCGCCTTATTCGCTCTTTCTACCCTTCTTGTTTTCTTTATAAATTTCCTAATTTTTCAGTTATTTGTCTTCCGATTATGGTATCACAACAGATAGCAGGATTTATGTGCTTAAATAATGTGTTACAATACGAATCATTTGATTCGATGTCCATGTTAGATGGAAAATAATATTTATCAGTTTGTTCATCATCAACATCTGACGAATCTAAGATAAATGATTATAAGTTAAAAGTGATGTTACTGTTCCCATAGATGAACATTCAAAGGGAAAAAATTCTGCGACATGAGCACATAGGATCTAAAAAATATATGATTATTTAGAAGTGTAAAGCACTACGTACATAAAGGATTGTATGCCTTCTAAGCAAGTTGGTAGATAGGACTTAAAGCTACGATTAAAGCTATTATATAATACGTAGCACTCATTGTGTTATACCAGTGGTTGGTCGGCAAACACATTAATCAAAAAAGCCAAAGATCAGCAGTAAAAAAAATAAGATTTGTTTTGAGAGACAGATTTCTTTTGTTATAAATTGTTGTCTCTTGAAACCCAACACATCTTCTTATTCAGCGAAGATCTCCATATTTACTCTGTCTTTCAAGCACAAATTAATTAAATTGGCTATGATAAAGAGCTGTTAAAAATCCACAGCCTTGTGAAGTTCAGTATTTAAATCATGATTTTTAAAAATCTTTTGATACACTACAGTTTTACAAAACAATTCGTCCCGGGAAAAAATGGGTGATATTGTGGTTACCAATATTCGAGCTTTGCAGTATGCTCCCGATGGTAATATTAATTATAAATTAAGGTTTTCAGATAACTGGACTCCCTTACCCCACCTAGAAACATTTCCGTTGAGCCTCAACTTTTGGAAAATTTACCACGCCTTCACAAATATGGTCTTAAAATAAAAAAGAGAAAATTTGACGATCTGCAAGAACTTTAAAAAAGTTTACCGACCGACTACCACACTTCTTAGGATAATATTCCGTGTGAAAATTATACATTTCAAAAGTAATATTCATATTGAAATTTCATTGAAAATTATAATTTTCCTTTATATTTGGAATGTTGCACTTATTTTTTATTGTTATCATTAGTATTTCTGCATTTAAAGTTTAAAATAATAAAGTTAAAAACTCGTAACTCCCAAGTTGTGTTTTTTTTTTCTTGAAGTGCAAACCTCTTAACTCCATTTATTAGTTTGAGAAATGTAATAAAAAAATATATGATAGTAAAAACAATAAATTATCATCCGTTTATAAGTTAACAACATAACGTGTTTTTGATTTTTTTTTTATATATACAAACAATGAAGAAATTATGTTTTACATCTCTCCTGTAAAATTGCTGTATATGGAGTTACGAGGTTTACAGTTTAGGGTGACGATATCATTTTCATGTAACAGTGTAGAAATAACTTACATTTATACGAACAAAATTGCATAAATAAAAACTCTAAGCCACTGCTTACTAGTCAGATTTTGGTGGGTATTTAAAACTTCCACACAAGCAAAACACGTAATAGAACATCCCATTGATGGCTTCCGTGACGAAATGGCAAAGATTTTTGTGTCGTGTATACATAAATCTCTTTCTTCTTCACAAGGTTTTCCAGAGTACTTATTTATAAAAGTTAACTTCAAGTTTAACAATCTTCTGCTCGGTGTAGTGTATTGTCCCCCCAATATTAATTATTTCTCAGAAGTTGAGATACTGCTGGAATCGCTTTCCTTACAATCCGATCATATCATAATCATGGGTGACATTAACACTTGTCTTCTCAAGGGAGACTACAGAAGCAAACAGCTCGAGGAAATAGCGAAATCAGTTAATCTCTCTATACTCCCTCTTAAACCAACACATCACACTGAATCTTCCCATACACTTCTTGATCTTATTTTTACTACCTTCCCTCATAATATCAATAATTACGGCCAACTGACTGCTTCCGGATTTTCAAATCACGACCTCCTCTATTTAAGCTATAAAATAAACTGTCCACGATATCACAAAAAAACTTTACATATTAGAAATGTTCTTAATATTAACAAAGAACAATTTGAGAATGACGCCTCTAACATAGACTGGAAGGAGATATACGAAACGGACAATCTCGATATAAAAGTCAACTCTTTAAACAGTACTATCATTGGCTTGTTTAATACCCACGCCCCTTTAAGACAAGTGAAACTGAAATATCCCCCAGCTCCTTGGCTTACCAATGACATATTAAAATTGATGGCAAAACGCGACAAAGCTAAATCAAAACTAAAATTAATCAATTCTGTCCTTGGCTGGGAAAAGTTCCGAACACTCAGAAATCGTTGCAACCAACTATGTCGGAATGCTAAAAGAAGACATATTAAAGATTAACTTGATAATCTATCTTCCGCACGTTCTTGGAACTTCCTCCATTCACTCGGGGTGGGCAAAGCTATTTCCACTGTTGATAAAGGTAGTTCGCTGAACCTTAACGAACTAAACTTGCATTTTTCTACCCCTCCGGTGGTGATTGACGAAGCTTTAAAACGCTCTTTGTTACATGATATGAACAATACACAAAATTCTAATGTCCCTTAATTTCGTTTCTCCGTCGTCAATGAATCAGAAGTATCGCGCATTCTGCTTTCTATCAAAACTAAATCCTTCGGCAGCGATGAATTGAGTTTGTCGATAATTCATATGACTTTGCCTTTTACTTTATCTATTATTACTCATATTATTAATTTTTCCCTCACATCTGGTTACTTTCCAACCCAATGGAAATCGGCTTTCGTTATTCCACTTCCTAAAAATGGCTCCCCAGCATCCAAAAAAGATTATAGACCCATCTCCATTTTGCCTTTCTTTTCCAAAGTTATTGAACGAATAGCTTACAAACAAATTAACTGTTATCTGACACTTCATAATCAACTTGATCCTCTGCAATATGGTTTTTGAGCTGGACACAGCACTACTACCGTCTTAGTTAAAATAACTGACGACATTAGACAAGCAATGAATGATAAACGTCTAACGCTTTTGGTCCTACTTAAATTTAATTGTGCTTTTAACTCTGTTGATTTTGACCTGCTTCTCGCTAGACTTAAGTCCTTAAATCTATCTTCATCCGTGATAAATTGGTTTTCAACGTATTTACGTGGCCGTCGTCAATACGTTAAAATGGCAGATGTCTTTTCAGATTGGATTGATCTTACCGCCGGTGTGCCACAAGGGGGGGTACTTTCTCCACTTTTATTTTCCCTTTTTATCAATCCAATAACAAAAAACCTCCCCTGTTTGTACCATTTATATGCCGATGATTTGCAATTGAATATTCATTTCGAGCCCGTCGACATTGTTGAAACACATAGAGTAATGTCACTTGCACTCGACCATATCTCTTCATGGACAAAAAAACATGGACTTCTCATAAATCCAACAAAAACCCAAATTGTACTTGTTGGTAGTAAACAAATGTATTCAAAAGTGAATTTTTCCACACTTCCTCTTTTCAAAATAGATGGTACAGAAATTCCATTCATGACTTCAGTCAAAAACTTAGGTATTATCATTCATAAGCATTTAGAGTGGCACGATCAGGTTAACGAAGTTAGTCGTAAACTTTATAGCAGTTTGCACTCACTTAAAAGATTACAGAATTTCTTGCCAATTAATGTTAAGCAAACATTAGTCCAGAGCTTACTTCTTCCACTCCTTGACTACGCGGATGTATGTTTTCCAGATGCTAACTCTGAATTGCTTGATAAGTTAGAACGATTGCAGAATATTTGTATTCGTTATATCTTTAATCTTCGCAAATTTGACCACATAACCGAGTATCGCACGCAACTACACTAGCTCAGTATCAGGCATAGAAGAAACATTCACATTCTATCACTTCTTCACAATATTTTAAATAATCCCACTTCGCCTGTTTATCTGAGAGAGCTCATCCAACCTCTTTCACAACACGGACTATCTCTTCGTTCTAGTAACGAGAGAACCCTTTTAATACCCTGTCATCGCTCTAATTTTTTTGCCTCCTCTTTCACAGTAGTAGCCGCTCGATTGTGGAATAATCTACCCACTAATGTTAGAGACGCCCCTTCTTTATTTACATTTAAGTCAAGATTGAAATGTCACTATATAAATATTTAAATTGTTCCTTTATCCTTCTTCTTTCCTTCCCATCCCCTCTCCTCTCTTCATAGTAAAGTGTTATTTTTTTTTTATACATATATTTATTTTTGTTAATTTTTGCTTTTAATTTTTGTATAAAATTGTAAGATTCAATATGTCCATGTATTTATAATTTTCTCAAACTGAACGGTTTGGGTAGGTAGGAAGAAATTGCCTTAAGGCAATATGCCCGCCCTTATATGTATATTTATTGTATATGTATATAAAGTGTCAAATAAATAAATAAAGATTCTAGTTTTGAATCTCACTTAAAACGCACTAATTGTCAATAAGAAAATATTAGTGTTACAATTATTAAGTGCAAATTTTGACGCGAAGTTTTTGTGACATTAATATTAGTTTATAAAATCATTAAATAATAAAAACTAAGAAGAAAATATTCAGATGATACTTAAGAGAACACAGTTTGCTAAAGGATTAGGTAATAATCCGTTTATAGAAATACTATTATCAACGAGAACATAATTACCAAATAAAGACCATTCTTTTCCAATGTATCGGTTTCATGCAACTCATTTAAAGATGAAATGCTAATCCCGATTCATGATCTATTTAGATAACGTTAAAACAATAAGAATACAAATTATTCACAGCATTCAATAAAAAATGATTATGATTACTGAAGTATCACGACTGGACAGGAATTAGAGAACGCGATATCTACTACATACTACTTACTGTCCAACGAGCGGGGTAGAGATGGAAGGGCGTGCGGCGAGCAGTACACGCTGTACGCGGTAGTCTGACATGAAAAACTCTGCGCAAAACATGTATTTAAAGGCTATTTGCGTCGCTTCGATATTTTAAATTATAATTAGAAAAAACGCAAGAAATCTCACAAAAAAAACTTATGACATGTCATCTCAATGCCTTAATGTCCATTTCAATATATTTTTTTAACAAAAAAAACGACAGAACAGGCCCAAAAAGGGACTTTTTAAACTGGGTCTGTAAGTCCCCATGGGCTCTGCCACCTGTGTTATTATTTCAATCATCGGGCTTTACGTGTTAAATAAATAATGCAAAAGTGAACAAGTACCTCATGCACAATAAGTTTTCCTGGGTTATTATGCCGTGTGTCATTCATACTATTTACCGACGTTTCGGATCGCATTACAGCATCCAACATTAGGGTAGATGTTGTTGATAATGATGGTGGAAGCTGTAATACAATCCGAAACGTCGGTAAATAGTACAAACGAAATACGGCATAACCCAGAAAAACTCATTGTGCATCTGAACGGCTGTGAAAATCTAAGGAGTTTGAGTATCTCATAATTAATTTTTGCCTTGAAAATAGAAATAAAACCTTTCTCATTTCGGTCATACCTTTAGCCCCATCTGGTAAAATTGGAACAATTTTATCGAATTAAATATGATGCTTCTCCGTGCATTTTATGACAGCATTCACAAAATCCTCAATAATCCGAATATCAATAGTTCTAGAAGTTCTTCTTTAGGATCCATAGACGACATGAATCGAACAAAAAAGTTAAACTTGCACTGTGAGAGCCTCACTCTAGTGGCTAAAGAGCCGCATGTAGCTCGCGAGACGCGGTTTGCCGGCCACTGAGTTATACTATCAGATAGAAAAAAAATCTAATCCAGCAAAAAGTGATTTTGTCAAAAATGGCGCTTAATATTCTATACCTCTGATGTCATGGCTTGATTACTAATAAAGCATACTTACAAAATATTATTTTACAACTTTCTGTAGTTATAAACGATTTCTTAGTTGAATTTTTCATTCAAATAATACTACTCAGCCACATTATCAAGTAATATTCTTCTTAACATGTTTGTTGTGGGAGTTCTGACGTTTCGGCCACCAATAACTGCCAAGTATTTTATCTGAAAGGAAGAGGGATTTTAAACTTGCTTGCTGACATTAATAAGAAGACCCGACCTATTTAATAATATGTACTTACAATTGCATACTTGTTCTGCCTACTCTTTAACTGGTCAGTCAAATGGCAGAAACTCGCATCATTATTTACTGAAAGACTTGTTAAGAAATTAGGAACTGTTGATGCATCTTGTTTTCGGATTAAATGGTATTTTTTACTGCCCGCCCTAACAGTAAGTCAACCTTTCTATTAGGTTCAATAATTTGATTAGACAGTCACCACCTGAATAATATAGCTTTGATGGATTGCAAGCTGTTTGTTTATGACGCAGCCTGTAAAAAAATTAGGTTAAATCTCTTTTCACCATGTATAATAAATAATATAAAAATAAATTAAGTATCTTTACCAGATGGAAAGTTTGATTGGGACAAGGTTGACATTTCTCAGCTTGTTTGGAACTAGTTGGATATTGCACATCTGGCCTGAACTTCGGCAGATATTTATTGACTATGGAACAGTCATGACTAGGTGGGGACCATGAGGGCAATCCCCAACTGAATTTACATCCATTGCCTTAACAATATCTGCTTCAACAGCTTCGGAAGGTGCATTTTGCTTGGCAACTTGTTTAGATTTAGAAGGAGATGGGTATTTTATAAAACATTTCTTTTTTGACATCGTTCTTTTTTGTGCTTTGGTTACTGGTTAATCATCAAACGAATCTGAATCATCTGATATAAAAACCCTTTTAATCTTTCTTTTTCTTTTTATCCCTTCATCGCCAGAATCCAAATTGGAAGTTTCATCTAATTTTTTAAAATAAAGCTGTGCTTCCACATATGTTTCTGAAAGTTAAAAAAAACAGTTTTACGTTAGACAATTTTTTTTTAGTACAATTCAAATTCAAATTTATTTATTTTTACCAAAATAAAATTACAAATAATATGAACTATTTAAGCCGTTAGATTGGGACATCATATCAAACCAGGAACCCTTGAGCAATGGTTTAACATTATTAAGGTACAATACTCTCGAGACCTCGAGGCCTCGTGGTGCAGTGCGTTTGCCTACCACGCAAGAGGTCTCAGATTTTATTCCCGGCATGGTTGACATGAAATATTTATTTAAAAAAGTGTTTTTACACTGTAATATTTCATAGTCCTTGGACTGGCTCCTGAAGCGCAAGACTGATCATCTTACCTTCATGTAACAAAATATGATAAAGATAAGCTGCGATTGGTGTACCGATCCAGTGCCCTATGCACCATTAGGAGCGGAAAGGGGAATGATGATGATGATACTCTCGAGTAGCAAGAGTATGCTTCTTGTACATAGTTTCACTGATGTGAAAGATTTCAATCTCCCGAAGTGACAATGCTCAGCTGCCTAACTGCTCTTCCAATCGGCATAACCAGAGGCAGGTTGGTTCTGGAAGCCTTTTTTGGAAAGTAATTTTTTTTTTCTTTTTACACAATTTTATCATAGAGCACAATCATAATTTTTTATGTACCGACTTGTTAGAAAATTCCGTGCTAAGTCGGGATTTTTCTATATATGTATATTAGGGTGTCCCAGACTATAAGGGCAATTTTTTTTTTACAGATTGAGACACGCATACCCTCTTATTTTGTTCCATTTGACCTTAATAACTGAAATAATAAATATTATTGAAATCGGATAGCGATAACCCGTGTCGTCTTGATGTCAAACTTTGAATATAAAAGTTTGTATGGAAACCATAAGGGAATATTTTAACTTAATATTTATTTTGTAAATAAAACAAGGGTACTTTGATTATTGTATCATATTTATTATATATTATACATATTAATTATTTAAAGGACATTATTAATTAAATTTTCTTTTTAAGGTTTGTTTTTTACAGTCAGGATATACTTTTCTGTGTTCTTGTACGCAACGTAATAAATATTGTTTCTGTTCCTCGTCCACTGTGATTAAGCCATGAAAGTCTTGCATCAACTTAACAGCTCTTTCAGCCGTATCATTAACTGCTTTCAGTGACTGCACCTTCATTTTAGCATGTTGAAACGAAGCATTAGCAGGCCACGAAGTAGGACACTCCATGAGAAAACTGTCATCAATTTTGAGTCGCCTGAAAAAGGATCTGCTGTTCATGGAAACAAATTCATCGATGTTTTTTTCGAAAAGAGGCCCGCTAAGTTCTTCTCTCGATGGAATGTAGCGTTTATTGTGGACCGATGGATTTTCTTTGGCCAAATTAGCAACTATTTTTACCTTACTTTCTTGGTTAATATCATCGTCAAATAGAGACAAGATAGACACTTCGTCTGCTAAATACCACAAATGCTGGCAAAACTTCTGTAGAGCCGCTTTTGATATAGTTTTGTCGACCATTTCATATGCCTTCACAGCCTTCAAAAAGCACAAGTCCTGGTAGGGCACTTTTACCGCTAAAGTGCATTGCAGCCAAGGCTTGACATAGGATGTCGCGATAAACAGGCAGACGTCTAATAGAGCTGTTTTGTCCTTATTTGATATTTTGAATTGAGAGCTAAACAAGGATATTTTTAATGAATAAATAGCTCTCGCCATCCATCTTGCTTGGTGCATGGCGCCTGGAGGCCGAATTTTAAATTCATTAACTTTATCTCCGCCAAGAAATATTATGCAGAGCTCTATTAACTCTCGATAGTCATCTCTTACAATTTATTTGGTCAATTCAGTTCTGTAATACTCTAAAAGTTCATCAATTTTAGAATCGTTCAGACGTAATAGCGTTTCTTTGTGGCTTTGTATCTTCTCTACATTGATGTTTTTCCAGTTTGATCGAAAATTTTTGAATAAAGGGATATCGGGACTTGTAGTGACTTGGCTGATTTTGGCCTCGAACACAGCTTTTAGTACCAATTCGTAGATGTGATGGCGGCAAGCAAAAATCAACATTTCTCCGTTCAATTTCTGTTCGAGAAGCACACATGCACCATTAATTCGGCCTGTGTTAGAAGCAGTAGTATCACAGCAAAGGATCTGTGCTTTATCTTCAAGATTCCAGTCAACAATAGCATTCCAAACTGCTTGTGCCTGTTCGCTTCCCGATGAGTTTTCTAATTTTGGCACAGCAATAAGTTGTTCTTTATTATCGTATGAAATAACGATTGGTAGACGTTCTTCTTTAGATCTGCGTACATCTAAAGCCGGCAACAGTTTTGTGGACAGTTATAGTATCTGGTACATCGTTTTGAAAATTAAGTTTTATAGCTTCTGCGTGCTGTTTTCGCTTTTCTGTACGAATTCTTTGGATGGAGGACTTGCTTATAGGAAATTTGTCAGTGTTGTGGCCAAGTGCTTCAATAGCTGCTTCAATAATAAAGACAGAATCTCTCATACTAAACTGACACCTGTCTAATGCCGCCACCAGTTTCGGAGTAACGAAATTTTTCTTCACGGAAGTTTAAATAGTATCGGGCTGTTTCCTCTCAATTGGAATGGACAAATCTTCTTGTAAGTCCGTTACTTCAAAATCAGAAGATGAAGTTTCTTGTGATGGCTCATGAGAAGACGTAGAGGGTACTATGGATGCCAAATAAGTGGCCAGCCGCTTTTGCTCCTGGATATTTCTAAGACTCGCCTTTTCCTCCTTTTCTGTTAATTTTTTGTCCACTCCAGCTAAATGACCGGGTCGTCCTGGCTCTCTCTGCTTTTGTAAGAAAATCTTATCTTCATTTATCTTTATTAATTGAAGCGCATCGGCATATGCAATATCAAACAATTTTTTTGTATTTGTAACAAACTCTTGTCGACGCTGCTCAAACACATCTTGAGTTTTGTTTGCATCTTTTTGCAAATTTCTCCAATCTTGGTATAAGGCTACAAGTTTCTTAACACAGTTAGGTAAATATTTAGTCGGTATACGTGCCTTTTCCCAATAAATAATGCTATCACGAAAAGTAAGATTTGCACTTTCATTGACGCTTAAATTGACTTTGCGAATATTATAAAATAAAACCGCCAGCACTTGTCCATTAGAGGGAAGTTTAGAATCTGTAAATTGTTGTTTTATAGTCCCAACCAAAAATATTTCCTTTTTAGAACTGCGTAACTCCACAGACATGTTGACACAACGAAAACAATGCGTTCACTAATAAAAACAAACGCGATATAACAAGCACATTAACACTTAGTTCGCGCGCGCCGTACTATGTAAGTTCTGACAAGTTCCGATCCAAGTCGGCACGGGTTGCCGTGATTCAATTTACATGAAATTTTATTTATAAGTGTTTTGACATCATTCAAACAAAATTAGAGCGTATGCATTGAAAAAATAAAACTTCAATTTTTCTGGGACACCCTAATGTATATAAATCAAAAACACTTATTAACATATTAAACAATATACAAAATAATAATAGAAAAAAAAAATTACAAATGTCGAAAAATGGAATGCAGAAAAGTTATATAATAATGCATGGTAATATGTTATTAATAATTTATAGTAATTTTATAATGTAATAATTGAATACCGAGGATAATAAGAGCGGAGATCTTAGACCATACCTTGTTGTGCGCGATCCAGGTACGTGAATATTTTTACTCTGTCATGTATTATGCTTGTGGACTTAAGCATGGGTAACTTAATTTTGAACCCATTCAAAAAGATGGTTCAAAGGCTTTGATTATTAATATTATGGATAACTTATACAGCGCTATTTTCGTAATATAATAAATTGAATTTTAACTTTTTTAATTAGTAATTTAAGAAAAACAATGTATTTTGTCAGTGGACATGGACAATGGACGGCTCACGGCGGTTCATTGTGAGTTTCATTCGAATCGTACGGGTGCGCGATTCTTCAGGTCTGCTGAGTCAGCGGTCAGCGCGTTAGCGGTGATTCGGTGAACCATTGAGCTGATCAGCGAGCCGGTTCAAAACTCCAGCTCAAGTATTTGAGCTGCGGGCTGACTGAAAAATAATCTCGAGTTACCCATACCTATGGTGGACGTCACGATTGAAGGTATAGCCAATATTAGTGAGAGTTTTTATTTACGATTTGAAGCACTGTTTTTGCGATCTCATAATACTGTATGACCAAAACTGAGTAAGTTTATAAATGTCTTTGACATGTGTTTCCATTATATACCGTATATGATTCTCGCAGCACTAGTTTTTTTATAACTAGTATTTCTGATACACTTTTTTGCGGCAAATCCCCTGATGAAAATTACAAAAAATATAAAAGGAAGTCAATGTCGATTTAATCGCAAAATCGAAGCTGTTCTACGATCACGGCGGAATATTTCACAACCAGACTCTTCCTTTTCTAAATAATTTGGCACACTTTCACAGTAACCAGTGTTTTACCTTGATTTTCCTACACAACAATTATATTCGATGAGAAACAAATACACAAAAGCAATATACATACCTTAAGTACTGCATTACACCGCACGCACCGTCAATATTCATATATATTTCGCCATTTTTACAGTAATTTAGTTTTTTTTTAAAACGCGGGCGAGCCACAGATTACTGGGCGAGCGCGTTTTCTTTCAATTATTGATATTGATTGGAATTATAAATTTTTCATTGTAAATTGAAACATTCACACAGAGATTATGTAGAACAAGCCGGAGGAAATGTTAAACTGTAACGGAAATGGCAATTAGATTTTAAAATTTGAAAACGTTGACGAGTAATGTTCTTTTGTTTAATCTATGATTTTCCGCAACACCACTCAGGCTTAAGGCTATAGAAAAAGTATATAATATCTTAAGGCCTAGACCATAGATGTAAGAATAGTTCAGAAGGAGCGTAGAATCATATTTTAATACATCGGACTGTGTCCAAAAATCCCCCCACTATTCCCTACTTTCACCGCACGCATTCCTGATGTCGCCGCGTAATGTTGCACGATGGGAAAAAATATAATTATAACACAAATGTAAGGTAAAAAAATAGCAATCTGTTTTATTTCTCTAAAATTTTATTGTGCACGCGGAAACATTGATTGACACAACAGAGTAGATAAGTAAAGGGTCATTTAATAAGAGTAATTGAATTCATGAACTTTAAACATAAAATATAAAACAAATTTTATTTTACATGAAACGGATATTTTTATAGCATGTTAAATAATATTTTATGTTTTAAAGATAATGTCGGTCAAATGTCCACCACAGGATTCTTGAATCCGAGGTCCAATTTTTATAAGTTTTTTTTTAATTTTTAAAAAGAAATATTTGCGTTATTATGATTTACCCAAATATTTAATTTTGAGGGCCATTCTCAACGAGTTGTAAATAACTCACTATTATAAAATGGAATCAAGTTGGGGTAGAGTGGGATTCGAACGACGGACCTTTGGTCCGTGAGTGCGAGACACTAGCCACGGGACCACAACCCAACATCTCTCATTACATGGGCAAAATAGGGTAAAAAAATTACTACCCTAGCAACACAAACGATATTTCCATTTTGTTTTCTTCGACAATCTGACAGATGGAAAAATAATTCAATTTTTAAGTTTTGTATTTGCTACTTACACATTCATTTGCTAATTACACATGAAATGTGATCCCATCCTGTTTCTTTAAGATCTTAGCAGTATTTCTACACTTTAAAAGGACACAACACAGCATAGTTGAATTCAAATCAGGAGTTGCGTACTGAGCGACGTCTACAAAGAAACTAATGGGTCAAAGCGTAAAACTACTCATTTTTTATTAGTTTAGTCGCCTCCTGTTTGATGCTCGTATACGGTTTCCGGACTCTTCTTAATTCTATGGCCTAGACTCTAGAAAAACAAAATGGATGTCTCCAAAATTTTACGTTCTCGAATGAACGTAAAATGTGTTTTATATTTTATGTTCTGTTGTGAGGATCATTATTTACATATCAAAGATCACACATATTTACACATCCCAAGTAAACAGACAAGAGTAATTCATGTTTAACCTAAATACGTGATGCTCTTGTAATTTGTCAATAAATTGTTCACTGCGGCCACTTTTGAGCGAATATTTATTTTTAAATAGTACTTCAAGTCGGTATGTTATTTATCCCACAATTCTTTCACTTTTTCCCAATATGACGCAATAGGAGCTCAAAATATAGAAACTGTTACGGACGTTGCATAAACTCAGCAGCCCTTCCTGGGGCCTCTTGAATAATGTATAGGATAGAAACCTCGGTGTATGTAACACGAAATTCTATCTCCCCAATAAAGACTTTAACTTGTTACCTTTGGGGGTGGTTTTCATTATACCAAGGCCTGAATTAGGGATTATTGTTTTTTATTATTGAATTTTAAATATATCACCTTGGCATTATTTGATTTAATAATATTTTTTTCCCTAACATGTTTCTTACCACGCGGTCTGCACCCTGGTGCGAGCGGGTGGCGGGGGGAGGTAGTCCTTACACGTGGCGAGAGAGAGATGGATAGAGCAGGCGACAGCGCGCTATCTCTCTCGCGACGGGATTGGTCGGCTTACTTCCGCCCACCATTGGCCGACCGGTGTCAGCCGCGCATATTTTTTGTGTATATAAGGCCGTAACGCCGTCAAATAAATCAGTCTTAATCTTTCGCTCGTGTTTAAATCATCTCCCGCTCTACTCTGTTAAAAATGTTTACAAAAAACGACAATCCATCAAACTCTACTATCAAAATGTAAGGGGGGTGAGAACAAAACTACAGACACTTAAAACTGCATTACCAACTACGGATTTCGACATTTACTCATTTACAGAAACATGGTTGAACAACAACATCGACAATACCGAACTTGGTTTTAGCAACCACCTAATATATAGAAATGATCGGGATAAACTTGCTTCTAACAGATCTCGTGGAGGAGGAGTTTTGATTGCAGTATCGACTAAGTTCTCATCACGAATGCTCAAATGTAAAAAACAAAATTTTGAACAAATTTTTGTAATGATTTCATCAAAACGAGAAAAAATAATAATAGGCTGTGTGTATATTCCCCCTTCGTCTGATACGCAAACCTACAAAGATCATTATTTGGAAGTGGAATGTCTACGAAGGCGGTATCCTGAGGCCGCTATAGTTTTGACGGGTGACTACAACTTACCCAATATACAGTGGGATCCAGATGGTATCAACACTAAATCTAGTGATGGCATAGACCATGGGTCAAGTGAGATAATTGAAATGTCAATGTTTTTAAATCTCCGTCAAGAAAATTATGTTTATAATTGTCTTACTCGTCTCTTGGATCTTGTTTTTTCTAATTCAGATAACATTTCAGTGCAACTTGCAAATGAAAATATTTTACCAATTGATAGATACCATCCACCTTTATGCATTAATTTTGGAACCCTTATTTTAGCAAAGTACAAAACCTCTGATGTTAGATTAAATTTTTTTAAAGCAGATTTTCCTGCCATTAACTCATTTATCCTTAGCAGTGATTGGAACTTTTTAAATCAAAATTTAAATGTAGACGATATAATTGCACAATTTTATCATATCCTTGATACTGCCATTGAGTCATCTGTGCCTAAAACTAAATTCATAGCAAGTCATTTTCCTAAATGGTTTAGTAAAAAACTTATTGAAGTTATACTACATAAAAAGATTGCTCATAGTAATTTTAAAAGGTCTCGAGACATTAAAGATTATGAAGAATTTTCGAAATTGAGAATTTTGTCTAAGCAGCTTTCTAAAACCTGTTATCAAGACTGTGCAAGTAAATTTGAAGTCGAGGCTGCATCTAAGCCGCAACATATTTTTAAATTTTCCAAGATTCTTAACAGTAGGGAATCTGGAATTCCGTCCACAGTGTATTACAAACGCAAAATGGCAGACACACCACAGGAAGTTGCCAATTTATTTGCTGATTACTTTAGCAGTGTTTATAGTTCTACTTCTAATTCTAGGTTACACAGTATTGATAATACAGATTTAATTGATTTTAACGACTGTGTATTTACTGATTCTGATGTAAAAAAGGGGATTTGTGCCTTAGATCCAAAAAAAAGCGCTGGGCCAGACAATATCCCTACACTTCTTCTTATACAATGTTGTCCCTCTTTAACTGGTCCACTTACAAAAATTTTTAACTTGTCCTTGAAAACTGGAAACTTTCCCAAAAAATGGAAGATCTCATACTTAACCCCCATTTATAAAAAAGGAGATAAAACTGACGTCTCCAATTACCGACCCATTTGTATTCAGTCAGCCATTCCAAAGTTACTGGAATCTGTTTTGCTAACTAAGTTCACCAATGAAATTAGTAAAGTTATCACTCCGTTACAACATGGTTTTATAACTGGTAGATCAACTCTTACAAACCTTATGTTGCATCAGAATCGGTTGATCACATCAATGAAGAGACGTCATCAGACTGATACAATTTATACTGACTTTAGTAAAGCGTTCGACAAGGTTTCTCATACAATTTTAATACACAAACTTAGTTCATTGGGAATTACTGGTAATATCTTGGAATGGTTTAAAAGCTACCTGTCATCAAGGAAAATCTTAGTGAAAGTATTCGGTTATAACTCGTATCAGTTTGAGGCATCTAGTGGGGTACCCCAAGGCTCCCACCTGGGACCAGTACTGTTTTCTTTGTTTGTTAATGACATTGTGTCAATATTTGAGAAAGTAGACATTCTTCTCTTTGCCGACGATCTTAAAATTTCAAAAACTGTTACCTCTGATACCGATTGTGGAGTTCTTCAGTCTAATTTGGTAAGGCTGTACAACTGGTGCCAGAAAAATGAACTTTATTTAAATGTCGACAAGTGTTGTGTAATATCATTTACAAGAAGTAAAAAACCCATAATATTCGATTACAACATTAATAATATCAATCTGGGAAGAGTTACACAAATAAAGGATTTGGGGATAGTTTTTGACGAAAAATTGACATTTATTCCTCACATTGATACCATCACTAATAAGGCAATGAAATGTCTCGGATATTTGCAGCGAACTGTAAAGGATTTTAATTCCATCACTACCCTCAAAGTGCTATTTACTGCCTTGGTTAGAAGTAATTTAGAATTCAATTCAACAATTTGGTCACCTTATTACAATGTTCATATTTTAAAGTTAGAAAGAGTACAACGTAAATTCCTTAGATTCATCAATTACAAACTTAATATACCCGCTGAAAATATTGATTATGATAATTTATTATGTACACTAAATATGTCAACTCTATGTAAAAGAAGAATTATAAATGACTTATTAAATTTATATAAAATAGCGAATGGCGTATTGGACGTCCCGGAATTAACTAGTGTTATCAGCTTGAAAGTAACTCTTCGAAATACTCGGCAGCTAACGTTATTTTTTGAATCTCCTGGCAGTCACAATTATTATTACAATTCACCAATACCTAGACTACACCGGCTAGGTAACGAGTATGGTGAAGTTGATATATTTTGTCTGTCTTTATATAAATATAGGTTAAGTATTCAAAAGGTTATAAATTAATTTATGTAAAATTTCTTAATATTTTTCTTTATTTACTATTTCTTTTTCTCATGTATCTCTTTAATAATGTATAAACTTATATGTATGTATATGTATGCGTGTATGTTTTCATATGTAAATTTTTAAAATATTTTTCTATGTACCATATACCTATGTTGGTACATTTCCTGATTTTTACTTATTATTGTATCTTTTAGCTTTTCTTATGTTATCTTTTACTTTTACCAAACTTACATACTTATGTTTCACTGCTGCACTTAAATGTAATTTCTAAAATATGTAAAAGCCCATTGGGCGTGTAAATCAATAAATAAAATAAAAAAATAAAATAAAAAATAAAATACTCTACGCCGATACCGATACAAGACCTTCGCCTGCCCCTTGGATTCGACTTCTGGACTTCTCACCCAACGGATCCCGACCGCGGCGCTCTCTTTGGAATCAAAAGTCCTTTACAGAACTACTAGTCAAATCAGCTTTTCGCTGCAGTGAACCAGTGTTTGTGCTTCGCCCTTCGGTTCCCGCCGCCAGTGAAATTCAGTGTGCGCTTCGTTCTTTGGTTTCCGCTGCCTTACAAACAGTGAAAAGGACGACCTCGTGAAGAGTGGTGAACCCGCTAACTCGTCGGTAACTCATCAGCTACAGGAACATTTATTATTTCAATATCAAACATTAAAAATAAATGTAAATTATTAAATTTCAGAATGGGTCCGGGTCCTGGTGGAATTCCTACCCTTTTCATTAAAAACTGCTTCGAATGCTTAGGTGTGCTACTCTTTATTATTTGTAATAAACGAGCTGAACCCGGCAATGCTTTGCTATTGCTAGATTTGAGTTCTTGCTAAATATATTAAATGAACACAATCGAAAGTTTAATACGTATCAATGACGGTATTTAGCCCAAATTAGACGTGTACGAATACATTATTATTTTTGTGTTTTGGTTTACATCAATTATGATAACAGAGAATTTCGATAAATAGGTATTCGAACATTGTTTTCCTGACACTGTCTTGCAGTTGCCTCCATATACTATGCGAAAAAGACAACTGCATGTCAGACCTTTTCTTAGAATAGACAAAATTGACGTTTCGCTGTACCGTTTTCTGCACCTCAAAACTGAACCGATTTTGTTATTTTTTTAGACAGAGTATCAGAATAAAATTTTCGGTATCGGTATGTTTTGCGTTTTTTTTAAATATTTAAATTTGTATACCGTGCGCCCGAAAAAAGCAAATAAAACGGCGCTTTTTACGGTTTCGGATGATTCTAGTTCCCATAGTAAACATTTTTTTAAAAACAAAATAACATAGGGACACGCCAATGGTAAATATCTGTAATGTGTAAAAAAGAGCTCTGCGCTGGTTTGGACATGTAGAGCGAATGAACAACGAAAGAACGGCTAAAAATATATACAATACAAATGTTCATTGACGCAGAAAAAGAGGAAGACCGTGAAAGACATGGCATGACCAAATCCAACAAGGACATGGTAAAAGTCGGAATAATCGGCGCGCGTGCATGAGAAGATCTATGAATATAGAGGAAGAGAAATCTGAATGCAAAGGTAGAGTGATGTGGCGTTCTATTCTCTCTGCCTACCCTTACGGGGAAGCGGCGTGATAGTTTGATGTTGTTGTTGTTATTGTAAAAAAACATTTATCTAGTGCTATAACTCAGAGAGAAAATACGTAAATACGTTCGTATGAAGAAAAGTCGGACCGCGTTTTCTCTTAAGAGATACTTACAAAAAATCTTTAGTCATTGGTAAGTAGGTACTTTTTAATGATTGAATTCCAAATCTAAAAGTAATAGAAATTAAAATAATACTGTATTTAAGTAAGTACCTTGTACTTGCTTGTGTTTGAATTCCAAAACATAAAATAATCAATTATTTTCAAATAAGGAATAGGGTAGTATCACACTTGTTTTTATTAGCTCATAAAATTGTTTGAAAAATCACCATCCTATCAGTAGTATTCTTTTTTAAATCGGTTAACAAATAAACGAAATAAACAATATCAAACTTTGGATTTTTATACTCCCGCTGAAACGCTCAGCTCAGTGACGTCATACCTGTGACGTCACACCTCGTCGTAGAGTACATGAGACAACTTCAGTCAAGTGTGCGAAGTTTTTATTGGTAGTTCCGTCACTTTAGTATCAAAAACCTGTAATCCCGATTTTTCATCCAAGTTCTGCAAAATATATGAAAAAAAAATATCGTATCAAAACATCAAAAGTCGTAAATCGAAGAAAATTAATTTGCTCATTTATTTTATTAACATAAACGGCACAATTACCTTTTATGAATTTTATAATATGAACATATTTAAAACATTTAAGTTTGTAAGTGAAAATTCTTGATGGATGTTCTTTGTAATTTATTATGTAAATAAAAGACAGGTAATACTGTGACTAAATTTCCTTAAATATTTGTATGTAACCTCTTACCGACTTTTCTATGTCTACCGGTTTCGAGACGTACCTGTCTCTTCGTCAGGACCCCAATTAAATCAACATGCAAACCCCACTATACACCTTCACCATAGTTGTTGCATAAAAATACAAAACCAACACGACATGTATTTTAATAATAAGCGCATGCACTGATTAGGTCAAACATGCAATGATTAGATATGAAAATATTTAATGTTGTTTGAGAAATAGTTGAAAAAAAGATGGAAGGAAGAACTTGAGTTCAATAGGTTTAGGTTGACCATTACAAATGAAAGTCGTAGAATAGACATTAAGTAAAATGTTTGACCACAAAGTTAATGCTTTAAATAGTATGTACTAAGAATATAATGTGGTTTTCTTTTTCTTTCTTTTTTTTTATTTACTTTTTTTATTTCTCTTACTATTATATATATATATATATCTGTGTGGATTGAAATGTGAATATGTAATATTTTATATGTATTTTATATATGTTTTTTTAGACGCTATAACTATAATGCAGAAATGGAAAAGGAGGAGGAGTATCCATACATATAGATAATCAACACGATTTTAAATTAGAAAATATCGAAGCCTATAAGGAAAAAAACAATATCATTAAATTACGGGTAATAGACCCAAAACTCACAATATATGCAATTTACAGGCAACCTGGAAAAAATAAAATAAAAGACTACATCGAATACCTCGACCGAACATTAAATAATCACGGAACTGAAAAAAGCATCATTATCGGAGACCTTAACATTAATTTACTAGACACTTATAACGACGTTAAAGACTACATAAATATGCTTAAAAGCAAAAACCTAAAAATTATCAACCGAAAAACTGACAAAGAATACACCAGAAAAAACCAACGAGGACAAAATTCAATAATAGATCATGTAATAACAAATATAAAACCAAAAGAGAAAATAGAAGTTTACCTTACCGACACCCCACTAAGTGACCACAGACAAATAGACATACAATTGAAAATACCACCAAACAATCCCAAAAAAAGCCTACAAAAGTATGCCTCTAAAAAAATTGACTATGCAAAACTTAAAGAAAACATAACAAAAATAACAAATCATCTCAACATTGAAAGTTTTAAGGAACTACAAGAAATAATTCAAGAAGAAACGAGACAAAACACAAAAACCACCATTAAAAACTATACAACTTCAACTAAAGAAGGCTGGATGACAAAAGAAATATATGACAAAATTAAAACAAGAGACCAACTGTATAAAAAAATGCAATACTTTCCATCATTTACCCAACAATTTAAAATTCTGCAAGCAGAAGTTAGAAACAACATAAAAAGAACAAAAAAAAAACACTTTGCTAGTCGCATAAATGAAACTAATGGGAACAGTTACAAAATATGGAAAGAAATTAAAAACATTACCCAAGAAAATGATACCAAAAAAACTAACATATCTAAATTAAAAAAAGAAAATGGTGAAGAGACTCAGAATGCAAAAGAAATAGCCGATATAATAAACAACTATTACACAAACATCGGAAAAGAACTAGCAAGCGCTATAGTAAATCAAAATACAACCAAAACAAATTTTAGAAAAATAGAATATGATGCAGAAATTTACTTAAGATATACGAGCAACAAAGAAATCAGCAAAATAATAAACGGGCTCAAAGACAACACATCACCTGGCCATGACGAAACAAAAGTTGTTACAGTCAAAAAAATAAAGGAAGAAATAACCACGACAATAGTGAAATTGATAAATAAACATATAGCAAACGGAAGCTTTCCAGAAGTAATGAAATTAGCAAGAATAACACCAATTTACAAAGGAGGAGAAAAAAACTTAGCTTCTAACTACAGACCCATTGCAAACTTAACCATTCTAAGTAAAATATTTGAAAAAGTGCTACACAATCGATTATACCAACACCTTGAAAACCTTAATTTTATTGCAAAAGACCAACATGGATTTCAAAAAAGAAAGGGTACCTCCACAGCAATGACATCAGTTTGCAACTTTATACAAACCAAAATTGATAAAGGAAATACAGTGACTGCACTCATACTTGACTTCAAGAAGGCATTTGATACAGTCCACATAGATACCCTTCTAGATAAACTAAAACATACAGGAGTTAAGGGACAAGCTCTCAAAATATTTAAAAACTATCTACAAGGAAGAAAACAGTTTACGAAAATTGAAGAACACAAAAGTGAAATAACAACAATGCAATTTGGAGTACCTCAGGGATCAATATTAGGACCATTGTTTTATAAAATATACATTAACGACATAATACACAGTGACATAATGGGAAAAAAAACAATCTATGCGGACGACTTAGGAATTTTATATGAAAACAAAAATGACATTGAAACGACTAAAACCATCAACAATGACGTGCAAAAACTATTAGAATGGACAAACAAAAACTTCTTAACACTAAATGCCAAGAAATGCAACATAATACATTTCGAAACACAAAAGAAGAACCATAACATGAACATAAAAATAAACAACGAAACTCTTAAAGAACTAGAACATGTGACTTACCTAGGACTTACAATGGACAGACAATTAAAATGGACAAAACACATAGACGGACTCACTAAAGTAATGGCATCACTACATAGCCTCTTCTACAAAATTAAAGATTTTATATCAAGAAAAGAAAAAATTATGATGTACGAAGCCTATGTCAAAAGTAAATTGAGTTACATGATTGCCTTCTGGGGAACTGGTAACAAGACAGACATAACAAGAATACAAAGACAACAAAATAAAATTCTTAAACTAACATACAACCTACCCTACCTGACCTCTACGACTGAACTGTACAAAAAAACACACCAGTTTGACATAAACTACTTGACTAAAATTGAGACCTTAAAAATTGTGCACAAAATAACACTGGGAAACATACAAGACGACGACATAATATTAGTCAAAAATGCTGACATACATAAATATAACACCAGACAACAAAAACACTATCATATTGAAAAAGCAAAGACAAACACAGGACAGTCAAAAATACTACATAATGGACTTAAACACTACAACGACCTACCTTACTACTTGAAAACTTTTAATGGAGACAAATTTAAAATCAATCTGAAAAAGCACATGATGACTGAACTAACTAGACTAGACGAGACATAAAATGACTAGACAATATTAAATTTCTAATGTAACCCTAACGGGTTTTTTAAAATTGTAAATAAATAAATGAATGTCTCTACACGGTTTGGTTTAATTATTTTTAAAAAACAAACATTTTTTTTACCCAAGATTAAGAAACGAAAATTAAACCTTAAAATTATAAACGACATTCAGTATAAGTTAAAAATAAATATAAAAAGAAAATTATAATATATATAGATTTTTTTTTTTTACTGGTTCAAATAATAATTTTACTCAAGGTTTTATTTGCAACACAACAGGCCCTGAGGCCCTATTAGAGTACACCCAGGCTTGAGAAAAATCATATTTAATTTGTGTTCTCACACAGAACCTTTCGTGTTTGAGTCAAGTGTCTAATCCACTAGACCATAGAGGCCGCCATTACCATTCACCGTCTTTGAAAAAGTTCTAAAGGTTTGTTCTATAAGAAAAATGCCCAATGTTTAATATATCCGATGCGTGGGAATAACTATTGCCGGGTTCATGGACTCTGTTTAATACATTATTACAAGTATATACTATCCGCAAATTGTTGCTACAAAACGGCGGCACCGATCAACCTGTCTAGTCATTCTTTTAGGGTTGGTATTTAAAACCACTTTCGTGGCACGAAAGAGCAGTTTTTCATACAAAACACACGAGAAAAACTGTTTTCTCGTGCCACGAGAGTGGTTCAGGATACCACCCCAGGTACACTGAAGTTGATGAGTGATAACGCTGATAACAGTTCTGGTCAATCCCGTAAAGAATTTACAATTTCGTAAAAATTTAATAGGTCCATAATATTTCATTGAATTCACTATTTCATTCAAATATCTCAAAATGCTTACAATGTTTCCAAATAACAAATGAAAATCACATAATGAGTAACTATGAAAATTATATGTGATTCACATCTTATATTATCACTTTTAACTTATTAAACAAATATTTTTTCCAATAAATTAATTTTCATTTATATTTAAACTAGCTTTTACTCGCGGCTTCGCTTGCGTAATATTAGGTAGAAATAAGTTTTGTAGTCAATTAGTTTTGTCGTTTAGAAATAAAAAATTTTGCTGATGAAAAAATCTTTTTTTTTGGGAAAGAATGTGACTTGTATCGATTCCCGATCCTTCAACTATCGCTATGAGAAACAGTACGTAAGTCTATGGCAACGTAGTATGGTTATTCGGTTCACAAATCACAAATTTTACTACAAAACCATTACGAAAATCAAACCAAACTAACCATAGATACAACATGTCAATTAGGGACATTAAATGAATAAATTTCAAATTTATTCTTTTTATATCCTACCTTTCCACCCATTCATTTCAAATAATGTTTCTTACTGTTGCTATTTTTCATCATTTTATTTTATTTTTAAATTGCAAAATGACACAGCGGCCTTCGTGGTGTAGTGGTCAAAACGCTTGACTCACGTATGGAAGGCTCCGGGTTCAATTCCCGGTGAGAACACAAAAAAATTAAATGTGATTTTTCTCAAGTCTGGATGTTCTGTTATGTAATTCACCACTGTAATTGGGCTTCCTGGCCTGTTGTTGTTTTAAAAAAATACAAGTAATAAGCCTATTTCAATAACCATCTCTCCGACTATCCCTATGAAAAAAATTACATCAATCAGTCTCTTCGTTGCTACGTGAAGGGAACACAAACAGGCAGGCACACAATCGCATTTATAATATTTGTATCGATATGGATGACATATGTTGTATAGAACTTTAATTAAGTATTATCAAAATACGCAAAAATCCAAACCAGTTTTTTTTTCAAAATATTTTACGTAAACTGAGTTGTGAGCTTTTAATAATAGTGTGACATACTATGTATTTTGCCCACTCTCCACGTGGCGCTATGTTTACTTTCGAAACGTCACAGGACCCCGCGGCTTTGAATAGTGAAGTTTTATCTTGTTATCCAATTTTAACTGTATTTTATCAAAAATGAATGTCCGTTGTCGTTGTATTGTACCCTCGTGCAAAAATACTAAATTAAATCAGCCTAATAAATATTTTTTCCGCATTCCACGTAACCAGGTAAAGGCAACGGGTCGATGCCGGGCAATCAAATTTGATAAGATGTTTTCGTTCAAAACAGGCGTTTATTGCTGTGAAAATCATTTTCTTATTATACTTGTATATTATCATATAATGCATTGTATATTAAACTATTATTACAAGCCTTAAAATATGTGTTTGAGAATGATGAAATAACCTCTAATATCATATATTAAAAAATTAATATTATTTTAAAAATAACAAAATCTTAACCAATAGTTTAACTTCTGCCAACCTAAATAAGCTGATTTCCATTTAATTTTTTATTAAGTTTACATTCTATAACTTATTAAGTTTATTTTTTAGATGGAAGATTTGAAAAATTGGTACAGGTACAGACTGATGGGTGACATTCCCATTTTGAAGAGTCACGTAATCCTACATATGTTTTAATCATCTTCATCTACATGTGGCGAAACTGATGCTTCCATAACTGAATTGGAAACAGTGGAATTAGAGTTAGCCGAACCTTCTCTCGCAGTGAGTACATACGATCCACAAGTGATCGCTGTGTCACCATCATCTCTAGGATTGGATTCCCTGCCTTCTACTAGTAGGCTGCCTTTGGCTATCAATAGGCGGTTCAAGTAAATTTAAATCAACGTCCCTTAGGGAGAAGTAAATAGACTACAACATCATTAGGCTGTAAAACAATAACTTGTTCCCCCATGAAAACAGAAACTAAAAGAAAATTGTTTCCTCAGGAAGATTCTTCACCACTCTTAGATGTAACGTCTGATGAAGAAACTATTTCTGCCGATATTTCAAGTTTAGGGTCTGAAGACCAAATAATGAATGCGGTTACTCCTATTAACCTGAGGCCTGTAAATGTTTATATTTTAAAACAACATCCTAAACTAGTGCGAAGTTTTTAAAAATTAAATACACAATTAACCTCCAGCTTGTGTTTTTCTTTAGCCAAAATACTTTTTTTTCCAAAAAGCCTTCTCGGATTGAATTATTTTCGAGTTGATTTTTAAACGAACTGGTGTTTTATTTATATTTACAGTTCAACGAACCCTTTACAAAATGAAAATAACAGCATTGAAATAATTACAACAAAAATAATATAGTAAATTTATATTTTTTAAAAACTTGAAAAGTACACAGGAGAAAGTATTGATAAAATATATCCATAAAAAAATATAAATATTTATCTACATTATATAAAGGTACCAAAATTAAACAAAACTACAGTAACAAAGAAGAAAGAAAAAACCTTTTAGTCTTTATTCAATAAAATATACATGTCATTACAATATCAAAACATAATAATAAAAAAAAAGTTTTTTTGGCTTAACTTTAATTGACCTTTTTTGTTTGAAAAACATATATGCCCCGATACCTCTTAAAATTTAGATCTAAAATATGTAAATAAAATAAAAAAGAAAAGTTTAGTGAAATAAAAAAAAGTGTATTTAACAAAAGATAAAAATATTGAGTTTTCAAAGTAAAGTTATACATAAATAATAAATCAATATAAAACAAACACTAACCACTTTCATAATAAAAACATATTTTTATTTGAGACATGTTTTTAAGTCAGCCAGCATATTAGATATTATAGGAACAATATAATCTAACGTTAGCTGTTCATATTTATTTTTAAACTTTTGTACAACTAGGCCATCAACAGTTGTAAATCAAGTTAGATAACATTGTTCTCATTCATTTTTGTACATTGAGCTGAACATCTGTCGTCTCTGATTGTATACTGAAGGCGCTGCTTCAGTTTAAAAGGAAAGTTTGAAAGCTTAGATGTAACCGTAATCACCGAGGTTACTAATTAATATGATGAATTTACTTATATGTAGTTAAAGACAAATATTGTTTTAAAAAAGACCAAATCTACTACACATTACTGCCAAGTAAAATAATTAGAAAAAGGGTATAAAAAACACTAATAAAATATGAAAATAAATCTTTTCACTGTTACATTATAATATTTTTAAATACAGCTAAACTCCAAAATTTTAAAGCTTTTTTTTATTTTTATTTTTTATTTATTTCTTAAGTTAGCTTATATTAAAACTAATATAAACTATTATGTACATTTACATCATCTATATATATTTACATTTCCTTACAGTAACTTATACATTTATTTTTAAATTCTTTCAGACACTTTTCATTCTTCATACATTCAGGCATCTCATCATACATTTTTAAACCCTTATACATCAAACAATTTTGCGACTCAGCTCTTTTCAATAATGGTAGTCTTATTTTATCCCTTTGTCTAGTAGCATATTCATGACAATTTTTGTTTAAGACAACTTTATCCTTAAAATATTTTGGTAATTTATCGTGAAAATTAAATCGTTACAAGATTTTCACCAAAGTCAACATAATTAACAGCAACATTTTTTGATAACTCCAAATCATGCGCAGCCACACAGTAAATACTTTTTTTTTCTTTGCATAATGCATTTGCAATATTGCATTTGTGCCATATATTTTGATACTGGTTCGTTATTTTCAGTAAAATATATTTTCGCAGTAGATTCGGTGGAAGGGCATTTCACTTCTATAGCAAAGTCATCAGCCAATACATCGGGAGAAGCACCAAAAATTTGATGATCTTTTGAAAGAAGCAGTCCAGATTTATAAAATTTTATTTTGAATTTATTTTCAACAACTTTAAAAACCTCCTTTTCAAGAAGGCGACCTCTATGAATTGCTACAGTTTCAAATATTTTTGCACCAAGAATCATTTCAGTTAGCGTACCTTCCAAAATTATCAAATGTGCAACTTCATATATTTTTAAAGCTGCTATTCTAGCAAATCTTAAATTATGCCATAAATGACAGTGTGCCTGTTGCAATGTAGCAGTTGCTGCATTGCATCTTGCAAGCATTTTCTGACATTATATTCTTACAATGATTTATGAGATCTTTTGCAGAACAAATACTTTTTTTTTTACGAAACTCATAACTAAGTACTTTATGGAAAGCTTTTCTGTTTTAGAAAGTTCCTTAAAGTACTTAGTTAGCTTTGTATTAACCGCTCCAAAAATTATACTGTTTTGGACAAACTCTGTCAAAAAGTAATCTTTTAATGTGGGCGCAACAAACTCCAGGTTTGGGTCCTTTCCCATTTCCTTTGCCGTTACAATTTTTTTTGAAGTTCCATTGGCAGCCATTTTTGATTTTCTCCAGTAGCATTCTGTTAAAGTTCTTGCAGGTTCTTCGGAATGTCTATAAAGCCATGCTACTAACGCAAAAGCGTGTTTACAGCCACCTGAAATTTTAACATACCCAAAATAAATATAGCAAGCTTTAAAAAGAACCTAGATTTCTTAACAGTGGACCCCGCACAAGCTAAAATCAATAAGCATTTTACAAATTAAGGTAAAATATACAAACACTCAAATTGAAACTTTCCTGGACTTTCTTAAATAAACTGACTATGTATGTATGTGTTACAATATTAAACCTGCAATATTTCCTAATTAAACAATAAATAATCTGGGAACACAGAATACTATTTCTGGTAATTTCCTCATCTTTCGAGTCTGCACAGCAACATTTTATAAATGAAAATGAGTAAAAATAATTTAAAAACTGTGTTATTTAAAAAACAAACAAACCATTACGCCGTTTCTCCGTAGTGATAGGCAGAGAAGATATAACGCTATATCACTCTGTCTTTGCATACAGACCTCGCTTCCTCTACATTCATACATCTTCTCATGCACGCACGCCGATCATTCCTTCTCTTGACATGTCCATCTTCAAGAATTTGATGGACTTGATTGTGCCATGTCTTTCTCGGTCTTCCTCGTTTTCTGCATCCATCAACATACACCATAAATATCATGAGACAGATATAAATCACCCTTATTTGGTAGACTAAAACAATAATGTTTCGAGTATTTTTGAGAAGGAAATATGGAAGTCCAGATATTTACAGAGCTTATGACCTGTTGTTGGCTGGTTTAAGTGGCCACTTTACACACTGTGTAACATTCTGCCTATGTTTAAACCTCCGCATCTCGTCAACTCTTAGATTTCCATATTACTTTATCAAAAAAAGATTTCCCTTTTCTCTGTTCATTAATAATTTAGAACTAAAAGGATATATTATGGGCGGTACGTATATCAGGTATATACATATTTTAAAGCAGTATTTTATTATTTATAGTAGTTGATCTCTAATAATAATATACCTTGAGATGCAGGACAGTCGTGACGTTGGCATGACTCTATGGTTTCTTCGGTTTCTTTTCAAATAAATGTCACCGAATATGATTTTGCTCTAATCTTGTGTTCTGAAGTAATACAAGCTTTAACAATGCAAATGCCATCAGTTCGTTTCGCCTGAACAAATCCAATCGAGTGGTCACCATAACTTTCTTTGATAGACCTAAAAAATAAATATAATTAGATGTCTACTCTTGTATATTATAACTTTACATAGGATACATTACGTATATTGTTAATTATAAGTTTGAAATTATTTTTGTCTAGTATTAAGTATATAGTATAACTGTATTATTGTGTATAGATTTTAATAAATGAAAAATAAAGTAATACATAGCAGTTTTTAAAACCGAAAAAGTATTTCCTCTCATTCTCTTTTGATATTAAACTACCGAACATTCATAAACATAACAGTATCAAAAGGTGAAGATTGAGGTTAGGTGTAGTCATTAAAGTGACAGCCAGTATATTATGATAATCATTTTTGATATAAATAAAAACCTAGTTATAATACACACAAAATATGAAATGGGGCAACTTATCAACCTGGGCATATCGATACATATTGTACATATACATGACAACAAAAATTTTATTTCTTTGAATTTCATAGAGTTTTAACCATCGAAAAAAAAGAAGATGGGAAATTCGATCAACTGAGAGCTGAAATTAGATGTGTATTATTTTTATAAATTGCCTATTACAGAAAAATTCTTCTTCTTTCTTCTTACAGAAAAATACATCCGAAAAATACGCATTTTTATTTTTTGTAATTAAAAATATATAGTAAATTAGAAGAACTAATAATATAGAATATACATGAACAATAATATTAAGGAAAATACAAAAATAACATTTGATACTTTTAAAAATGTATTATTAAGTGTTACAAATATAATCTATAAACGGGGTAGCGATTAAAAATAATTGGAAAAAAATGCGATTTATACATAAACATATTAAAATTAGAATTATACATAAACACATTAAAATTATAAGTATACAAATAAGATTTTTTTCTGTACAGAAATTATATAATAACTAGGCGGCTACCTACACTGATATATTTCGAAACACCACGCATCTCGGCTTCGCCATGAATTTATTCTAAAACAATTTCGTCACGTGACAAAGTCGCCCCTGAGTAGCGCCTGCTAACGTCACTTAGCTAAAAAAATCCTCGTTTTTATTACAATATTTCGGCTACGCCATGAATTTCTTATAAACAAATTTAGTTACGTCACTAAATCATTTCCTGAGAAGCAGCTTCTAACATAAATCTACAAAAATATCGTCATTTTTATTGTCCTTTTTATGATGCGTAGCAAATAAAAAAAAATACAGCGCTCCATATTCTACCCAACCTATTCAAATAGTTCTTAAATAAAACCTTTTGAATGAAATATTTAAAAAGATTATAAATCGTCGATTTTATTTTATATTTAAAACGTATTTAAAAATAAATATATAATATAATATATCAACAAATAGTAAAATATGAAAATACTGAACGTGGTTTTATTATTGAATTACTCTGCACAATTTATGGTCATTATTAAGTTTTTTGTCTATTGGAAATGTTAACTAATGTTGTAGTGGTCAAACTGACATTTGGAAAACAAAGTGACCAACATATAAATATTTAATTCTATGGTGACCAATCACACTTATGTACGAATTTCAAAAGTGATAATTTTATTTAACAAACCAAATAACGGATTCTATTCAATTTGAACTGTAAAAGATGGTTATGATTATCAAAAATATTTTTTCGGCACTCTACACATTTTGGAAATCATTTTAGATTAAATATCACGGTAAATAATTATTTCGTTCTAAAAATATATGATTAGGTACGTCTTTAATTACGATCTAGAAATTAAACGTCAAAATTTTCGCCTTTGAAAAATTGTAATCGAAGTTTTGTATTTTTTAAATTACTCCGCGTGTGACGTCTCAAGTTCTCTTTCCCTTCTTCTCGGTGAGTTCTGCTGATTGGTCAGTTGACTTATCGTTAACCGGAAATCTATCACAACTCTTTTATGATTGGTTGATTCGGATGAACTAGTGATGTCGTTCAAAGTAGTTCGTTTTTACTTTATAAAATTATATGTATTCTTTTTTTCATACATTTTAAAGAAACTTCGCCCTACATTTTGATGCTCTAATTTTTATGCCGCGTAAGAATACATTTATTGTATACAATTTCCTGAGGGGCTGAACTTCCTCATCGATTAAACTGTTTGAAAGCTGTATATAAATTGCAAGGAAATTATTCAAAACTTAGTTGACTTCACAGGTACTATGTGAAGTCAACTAAGTTTTTAATAATAATAATCTTCATCAATTAATTAATTTATATATTAGACAAATCACATAAGCCAAATTACAAACAAATATTCTACTTACACGCTAAGGATAAATCAAGCAAGCGAAGGAGTGCGGTATAGCGGAATACTTGAGAGGATCTATCAGTTCCTATAAAGGCAATGCCTGTTCTCAGGAACCGATATGTTGCCACGGTGGTCCCCCCATAGGTTACAGCCCTCCAATATTGATGTCCGAATTATGATGCGCCACTGCAGGTAATTAGTGACTAAGAGCCAAATAAACTGAAAGTATAAAAATTACCTAGGATCCCTAAAGGGTTCATTAGCATTTTGGCATCCAAAGTAAGTTCATCCAAGGAAGTTCTAATTACTGTAATCAGTGCGCTTATTAGTCACCGTTTTAAGTGTTCTATATTTCTCAGAATTAGTAATTTATGTGAATTTTTTTGTTATGAAAATTCAAGTTGAAGGTATTTTTAATTATTTTTATATACTTTGAAGCGTAAATGAATAGTTGTTTTTGAATAATATCCCTGCTACATAATGCACAATTTTTGTTTAAATTAAAAAAATATTTTTGTTTCCATAAACTTTTAACTATTTTGTCCCGCTCTGCCCCGAACCTTATTTACTACATAATGTTTATAAAAACATTTTATTTATGATATTTACATTTTTGTCTGCACAACTTTGCTCCGGGGTTTAGTATGAGCCATATACTTCGTACTTTAAAATTACATGCCTGCTTTTTGTAAATTTTTTTAGGATCTCTTTACAAGTGTTTATTTATACAAATGCACTTGTTAGACATTCGGCTTGCTAAAAATGGAAGTAATGTGGAAAAAAACGCCATACTTTACATGTGTTGGCTGAACAATTACCCGATGTCGAAAATATCGAAATAAATAACTTTAAAAATCGTATTGAATACATATGCAAAAAAAATCGAAGTAATGTGCCCGTTCAAAAACAAAAATGGTCAGTAAATATTCTGATTGGTTGAATGTGACAGAAGAATGCGACTTTTTGGGATCCACGCAACGTACAGAAGGAGTCCAGGAGCAGCTACAAGAGATGCCGTTTTCAAATGATCGACACAGGAAGAATTTCGCGGACTGTAGCGAACGATCAAAACTTAGAAGGTTTGCAACTTTATCAAAGGTTGACGATTCTGCCGTAAATACTTTATTAAATTACTCCGATCAATCTAATACATCTTTTTCACAAGTCAGTACTGACGAAATAGTATCTCTCACTGTAGAAGCAAAGTTAACTAAACATCAGTATTTATTAATAAAACATTTCAAAATAGCTGCTAATACACTTTTATCTTACCAGAATGCTATCCATCGGAGAAAACAATCACAGAATCTTCTGCAGAAATAGAGTTGCAATCTTTGTTAGATCACACCACAAACCGTATACTTGAATCTCAAAAGGAATTTTTAGAAAATATTAAGTGCTCTGACGTGTTATATAATAATATAGTTTAAATAGGGAAAGGGGAGTTTGACGGTAGTTACAGCGTAGGGCACAGCGAGTATAAACAGAGTTTTTGGGATTCAAGTATCGAGGATCGAAATTTATTTGTAACTTCTTATGTTCCTGTACAGTTAATTTGTCAGTCAAGCACTTCAGACCCAGATAAAATCATTTGGAAAAACCCGCATTCCTCTTCCACTAGATTTTGTAGGCCCGTGCATTTTAGATTTGCTAAAGAAACAAAAGAACTCTCTGTGCAAGAAGAAACTTATTTCAAAATTAAAATTGATAATCTAGGGCCAACAAAATTTGAATTTGATGAGAGTGAAATTACGGTACGGCATTCCTTGCAGTTAACAATGGTAGATGGAAAGGTATGTTCTGCCCTTAGTGAAACTCCATCAATGATATGTTATATTTGCGGTGCGACGCCGAAAGAAATCTCTAAATAAACCAATTGATGCTAGTAGGTACCAATTTGGTTTGTCACCACTTCATTCGTGGATCTGGTTTTCAGAGTATTTTATTCATATTTTATATAGAATTGACATTAAGAAATGGCAGATTAGGTCAGACGAAGATAAGATTATTTTTGCTCAGAGAAAAAAATTCCTGCAAAATCAGTTCAGAGAAAAATTACGGCTGATTATTGATAAACCAAGAACTGGAAGAGGTGGCACTTCAAATGATGGAAATACCCCCGTTTTTTGTTTCCAGAAGTTCTTCAATTTCAGCTGAAATCACCGGCCTTGGATAAGGATCTAATAGACAGGTGTTGCCATTTGCTGCAATGTTTGTCATCAGGATATAATATAAATAAAGTTAAGTATAGGGATTACGCGTTACCTAATTTAGTTTTTTTTATCTAATTTTTTTTTTTGCACCACAACAGGCCAGGAGGCCCAATAACAGTGGTGAATAACATCACAGAACACCCAGGCTTGAGAAAATCACATTTTTAATTTTTGTGTTCTCACCGGGAATCGAACCCGGAACCTTCCGTGCGTGAGTCAAGTGTCTTGACCGCTACACCACGGAGGCCGCTGCTGCTCAACTACTAGTTCAGGAATATCTATGGTACTACTTGCCATCTTCTGTACATAAAATACTTTTTCATGGGTCTGAGGTAATTGAACATGCGTTATTGTCTATTGGAAAGTTATCTGAAGAAGCAGCAAAATCAGGCAACAAAAATACTAAGCTTTATAGGCGCGATAACACACGAAAAATGTCACGCACTTTATCTAATACCGATCTCTTACATAGACTTCTTCTTACTTCAGATTCCTTAATTTCAAGTCTTAGGAATTTGCCTCGTAAGAAGAAGTCTATATTGTCAAAAGAGGTATTAGAATTGTTGTGTTTATTTTTTGTTTTAAGTGCAACTAATAGTTTTTTGAAAATATAGATTTTTGTAAATATTATGTTCTGAAATTTTTATTTATGTAAAATGACTACACCCATGCTATATTTTAAATAAACCTTTACTTATTTGTACATTTAGTTTTATATTTGTACTCTTTCAGAATGTATTTTTGTGTCGAAATGTAATTTATGTGTACCTATTAAATAAACCAAAATTAAGAAATTATAAGGTTTTGACGTGTTAATACTAAGCATCATTGTTTTATTTATTTTTTATATTTTATTTAACTAATAAACTATATATTTCGATAAAAATGAGTTGTTTTTTTTTCTGAAGTTAGTCATTCTTATGAAAAATATATTTTTTAAATACAGTAGCATATGCTTTAAATGTTTATTACAACAGCAAAAGGCTATGACCGCCCCTCCATGGACGCGGGACCACCGTGGTTGCGGCAAAAAAAAAATATAGGGTCGTGTTTGCAAAACTATACATGGATATAATAAGTATGAGTGTAATATATCAGTATGTACATAATAAAATAAGTATTTATACAATATAATAAATATGTACATAATAGATAAGTATGTATATAACATATAGGTACAAATTAAGTTATAATTGTCAACAATTTTTCTGACTCTTAGATTCCGATGTCTATCAACCATTTGCCAATTTTTTTCCCAAATCATGTACTACTTTCGTTTTTCCAGATTCGCGCTATAAATGCGTTCGGGATACCAGCCCCGATTTCCTTATTCAATGCTGTCATGTACCTACTATTTTTTAAGCTATCCTAGCAAGAATGATATATTTAATGTGATGGTATTTTTATATATTACACTCAACCCTCCTATTACGTGATTAATTCGTATCGGATTATATGGAAACCGCGCTTCAAGAAACCCTAAATTAATATTAATCAGATTATTCATACCGCGTCATATAGAAACCTTTGCCGCGTTATACGGAAACCACGCTATAAGAAACTTGGAATGAATGCAAATCATATTATCCGTACCTCTTTATATAGAAACCACCATAAGTGAATGGCAAATCAGACCAATTTGTTTTGCATTGCATACAGTATCCATTATAAAAGTAATTTTTTTATCGGACCTCTACAAATGCTTAAAATACTCTATCCCTGCAATTAATACACTCGCGGAGACGTGTCTGCCACGCCTGGAAGGCACCCGAAAAGTCCTCCAATGAAATGTCTCTCAAAAACGCTGTCGTATGCTTTTGGATATTTTCCACGGTCTCCCGATGCTTTCCTTTCAGACCTCTCTTCAGTTGGAGAAACAGGAAAACGTCACACGGAGCCAAGTCGGGACTGTAAGGGGGCTGGGGTGTTGCTCCGGACCAGGAAGTTGGTAACGATGAAAGACGTGTGGCTGGGGGCATTGTCATGGTGGAGCTTGACTGTGTCTTTGATGTCAGCCCTCACGCGCGCGACCCGGCATTTTAATCTCTCGAGCACCTCCAGGTAAAAGGCAGAGTTGATAGTTTCTCCCGGCGGCGGCGGTACAAACCCAAAATGGATGATTCCTCGGGCGTCAAAGAAGACAATGAGCATTGTGATGCGATACTTGCTCATTCGCGCTTTCTTGGAGCGGGGAGATGATTTTGTGTGCAACTCGCTGTTCTGCCTTTTCGATTCTGGGTCGTACACGAACATCCAGGATTTTTCTCCGGTTACGACAGAGTTAAGAAAGTCCGGCTTTTTTAAAATCAAATCCAACAGTTGGTGGCAGCGCGAAACTCAAAGTTCCTTCTGATCTTCCATCAGCACTTTCGGCACAAGCTTCACGCAAACCAAGCGCATGCGCAGATCCTTTATTTATTAAATATGATACATAGTTCATATAATAAAATTATGAACTAAACAAAATGTTTCCAACCACTTATTTGATTTTTACATATTTGATGCTTTTCATTCATCAACACTTTCACATATTATTGGCCAAACCTTTTTCTAATGGGCTAAAAATCCCTTTAAAAACACATTAAAAGGCAATCGTATACTAAATCAAAAGAACGCGGTGCTTGTACATAAATTACATTTGTACTTCATAGTTGAAGAATGTGCAGACGAACGCAAAAGACAAACTTTTCAATTAATTTACGTTGTTAAAATGCTGTCTTGTACGAAAAACATGTTGTATGGAAACCGTTTTTAGGAGTGTTGTTCGCAATTTACGCTTCGCGATATATGGAAACCGCGTAATAAGAATACCGCTCTACAGGAGAGTTGACTGTATTAAGTTACATGTTTTTATTAGAATCGCGTCGCAGCATTAACGTAGTTTTAAACTTAAAGGTACTTAAATGTGCACACATTTAACATTAAAAAGTACAAGGTTACTAAAACGCTACATTAAATATTTTAATGAATAATTAAAACCATCTTACTGGATTTAGGTGGAGAAAAATCGGAAAATTTACTAAAAATAAATTCCTAATAAATTAATATTGTATAACTGTTAAGTATATTAACAAGTAGGTATTGATGTTATTGTTTATTTTTGCATAAAAATGTCTGCCTTAAAACAGGTTGTACCTAGTTAGGCAGACTAGACTAGATCCAGAGAAATATATTAACTAAGTGTTTATGTAGTAGATAAAGTGATAGTTATTTTTGTTAATAAACTTTGATTATTATTATTATTATCAGAATAAATGATCCTTTAAAATGAAAAAAAATAATACAAGGGAAAAAATAAACTATGGGAGTCATTGTAATAAAAAAAATTATATTGTAACTACATACACTATTTAAAAAAATATTGTGTTATTAAAGTGTTAATTATTTTGTATTCATTTAAAAAACCTTTTTTTCTTCATATTATATGTTTTGCCTCCTCTCGTAAATAACGCTGTTTTTGTACGTTCAATAAAGACTTTAAAGTTTATTAATTATAAATAGAACATTTCTTAACTTTTATTTTAATTTAATTATATTACTGGGTTATTGTAATGTGTACACTTATTAACGATAATGGACTGTTTTGACAATTTAAGTTCCAATGTACCCCTTTTTTAATAAAAAAAATGATGTAAAAACTGTTGTTTTTTTTCCCCAAATAAATAAATAAATCTTTTTTATTTCGATTCTTTGACAAAACGCCGCGCCGTGTTGTTTTCTATATAAATCTTCTCTACAAAATAATAAAAGATAAAGGAGATGTACCGATTACGGAACACTCAGATATCGGGATATATTCAAACTGCCTTCATTTTCAAGTAATGCAACATACTATACGCCTTTGGTCCGCAAATGTTGGGAATAATATAATACATGTATACTGCCGAAATAAAAATAAATTTTAGTATCCTTTCCCAACTTTTACGAATAATCTCTAAGGAATAAATTTGAACTAACAATATTTTACAATTACAGATGTACAACGCTTAAAACGTCGTATTCTGTGTAATTCTGTAATTCAAAATATATGAACGTAGAATGAGGAGGTTCAGTGGATTTTTATACCATCAAACTAAGGCAAAATATTTGTTTTTTTATTTTTATGTGTCGTGTTATCAGCGCTATGATTTTCCAAAGTTTTGTAATTTTGAAATTACTCCGCCTGTGACGTCACAAGATTCAGATAGTTCTGCTGATTGGTTGGTTAGAATTGTTAGTCGAATTATTGGTAAGAAGTTGGTAAGAATCAACCATTGGTTGATTTATTTATTTTATTAATATATACGGAAAAATTGTCTTTTACTTGGTTTAATCATTTAAAAAAAAAACATGCATTACTTTGATTTAGAAACAAAAATGAAACCTAAACATTATATAACACATTTAGTAGAATTAAATGCTTTAATTTTTACCGCGTGATAGAAAACATTTTTTATATCCAATTTCCCATAACACTGAACTTCCTCATTACATCAATGAATATGTACAAATTTTATGTTTTTCAAAGCATGTTTCTTTGTTGAATTACCCAATAAAATTATATTTTACAAAATAAATAGTTCTTTATTCGTAAAACGCTTCAACTTTTGATTGAACGTATCCTACCTAACCTTATAAAAGACTTATAGTATTATTTATGTATTTTATACACGTACTGTTTATGCAATAATTACAACAAAAGTACACATTGCTTTATCGTATTATCCTTATTTCTGAGTCCGGGCTGAATAAACAATACTATTCTCCGTATGAAATAAAACCAGAAGCTAAAGCATTTGCCTACCATGCTAGAGGTCTCGGCCGTCGCTGGTTCGATTTTCGGGAAGACTTATTTACAGCATATATTCCATTCCCGAAAATGTTCTCCATCTGTGTTTTATATAAGTTAATCTTTATAACTCCCCAGGGGGTAGATTCCGGTCCTTTATACACGGTGTTTCGGGGCCAGAACGCGAAACTTCGGAGCAATCGGTAGTTTCTGTTTCGGTACCATTCTTATTAATGACCATTGTTCACTAATGTTCAATAATGCGCCAAGCTATAGAGGAGCCCAAACGTAGGAAAATTGTTCTCTGAGTTTTGGGTATAAAGTTAGCTACAGTTCGCAGCAAAACAATGGGCCGTACTCAGGTTGAAAATTGCCAAATGGATATTAATTTTCATTGTAAAGTAAATGTAAAATTGTATTTTTGATAAACGGTGTAAACAAATAAATAAAATAAAATCAAGAAAATACTTAAATTTATTTCAACAGAGAGGTAAAACATTTTTGAGAAGATAATATGGAAGTCTAGGCATTTACAGAGCTAATGAAACTAAATATGAACAACTCCCAACTAAATAATGAAAAACTAAATATTAAATATGAACAACTCCCTAGAGAGGAAATCCAGCCAGTCTGCAAGCATTTGGGCATAATCAAACAATGTTGAATTACTACCTGGTAAAAGAAGAAGCATAAAAATTGGAAAATTGTTTTCAGGCGTTGCCTAGTAGGTGATTTGGTTCAGCCGGATGAATCCCACCCACGTGATAAAATTTTCAGCTCTTTTACTTCACAAAAGTCAACAGATGGAAGAGTTGAGGAAATGGGGGTGTTCAAACATGGGCAGAATGGTGAATGTTACACAGTGTGTAAAGTGGCCACTTAAACCAGCCAATGACAGGTTATAAGCCCTGTAAATGCCTAGACTTCCATATTCTCTTCTCAAAAATGTTTTCCCTCTCTGTTGAAATAAATTTAAATATGAACAACTCCCTAGGGAGGAAATCCAGCCAGTCTGCAAGCATTTGGACATAATCAAACGTTGTTAAATAAAATACTTTTAATTATGTAGCTGTGTATTTATTATTGCAGGGTTATTCCATTTTTTTTTCCTTTAATTCGCCAATATTTATTTTATAAAACTGAAAATACATGTGTGTTTATTTATTTACTCACAAGATACTTATGTTACATTTTTTGAGACATAAATCCCAGCTCCATGGAACCAAAGTCCGGTATTGAGTTTGTTTGTTTGTCCGCCACATCTGCGAAACGGCGAGTCGTAGCGACTTGAAATTTGGACACATCATTTAAGATGCGATTTCAAGGTTAAAGTTGCCATTTTCAAGTGAAATTTTAATAGACCTCTAATCGATTAATACTCAAACTTTATATGGATGGCTAGTGCGGCTCCGACATATTGCCCTTATTCAACTGTCATTATTAAGAGTAAACGTACTTTAATTCACAAATGTATCACCTAAATTCAGAAAAAATAGTATCCGAAGTAAATTTGTTGACATAAGGAAAAATTTTGAGCAACATAATACACGTGTCGGGACAATAAATGCCAAAATTCAATGTAAATCATTGGAAAATATTCGAAATCAATTACTTGTGAAAACTGACTCCTTTAACACATTTGACGCTCCTACTGCTGCAACCAATCATACTGCAATTCAGCATAGTCGAATTTTATTTATTATAACGTTAATATCCAAGTTATTTACAAACAAAGCCAAGCACAGCGACAAAAGCATCCGACAGAACCGTTATGTGCTTGTTGTCAAACAAAACCAAATGGCCACCAATTTGTTGCTAACCAACATCGCTTGCGTTCTATGAAACATAGTAATAGGGCTTCTCTATAGGTTACGCTTTATTACTCTGAGATTCTTCACGATTAACTTTTTTTAAACCCAAACCTTTTTTTTTCGGAAACTCTTTTTTTACTGTGAAAAGAATCAACTGTTATCATTTGAAAAGCGTGTCAATCCACGACTGGCATCATTTCCACAAATTTCTACCGCTCCTCTACCAGCCGCGTCCAGTACGTGTCGCTTCATTGCATTGGTCAAATTAATACTTTTTAATCACAATAAAAAAATGCGGTTAGTGGATGTTTTCAAATGTCTTTACACTCCATTATATTTTTTTTGGTTTGTTTCATATTTCTGATAGATAAAAATTACATTTCTGACAAATAATACATTTCTAAAAGGGTTAGTTTGATATACGAAAAAAAGTATTAATACTGTTCTTTTAGCTGCAAAAATATGATAATGTGAACAAAATAATAATGGTGAACTGAAAATAATAAATAAAAATATTTAAATATTACCCTCTCTAAAATATTCTCCGTCTCCGTTGTAACATGTTAATTAAGATATATTTAAAATAGCACCCTTTTTTCATATGGACCACACACGACTTAAATATTTTAATTCAATGAGGAACTTCAGCCCTACGGGAAATTTAATTAAAAAAATGCCTTCTTGCGCCGGGTAAAAATTAGAGCATTAAATTGTATGCCAAAGTTTCTTGAAAATGTATAGAAAAAATAATAAAAAATATTTTAATAAAAACGCACTACTTTGAATGACGTCACTGGTTCATATGAATCAACCTATGATCTGAGAGCTATGGAAGATTTCCGGTCTGTTTGTCGTTTCTGGACCAATGGGAAGAACTGAATGAGAATAAGCGGAAAGTAACCTCTGACGTTACACGCGGAGTTATTTTAGAAATACAAAACTTTAAAAAATTGTAGCGCTGATAATACAATATATAAAAATTTAAAAAAATAAATTTTTGGCCAAGTTTAATAGTCTATTTACAAATAAAAAAAACAACTGAACTTCCTCATTGGTTTCAGGTATTCTGATTATTCATCATCAGGTATAACAATGAACTTAGTTAGATTAATGTAGGTAATCGAAACTTTTTTGATGAATTTTAACATGATAGTATAAATACTAATGTATGCATAGTATAAATGATAAATTATTCAAAAATATTACATTGATACTGCTTAGTTGATACAGATTTAGCTAATTAATACATTAACATGCATTTAATGACTTTTTTTCATTTTTTATTAATTAACAGAACTAACAATGTTTTAAGTAGGTGTGTCCAAATGTTTGTAGACAGGCTGGATTTCCTTCCTAGGCAGTTCTTCTTCTTCTTTTAGTGCCTTGCCGGGTCCCCCCGACGCCGCTGGCGATCACTACAGCGAAAGCACATGTATCTGTCCTTTATATTTCGCAGCCAGGACGACTGCTCGTTGATGTACTCGCCGTAGAGATTAACATTATTAACATATAAATTTGTTAAGTCTACTAGGCAACGCCTGCAGGGGAATTGGTTCAGCCGGTTGAATATCACCCCCATGATAAAAGTTTTAGCCTTTTTAATTCACAAACGTCAACAGATGGAAGAGTTGGAAAATGTGGATGTTTAAACAATTAATTATGCAACACTGTACGAAAATACGAGTTTAACAAATATACGGGTTTTTTGAAGTCCTAACAGAAAATGACAAAATATCATATTTGACCATTTGTGGACTCACATGTTTTAAAAGGTAGGTTGTCTATATCGTCTAATTATTTTAAAAAAAGAAAAAAGACATACTGTATTTAAGGTAAAAAAATAAGTTGACAATATTTCCTCCGTGTTCAGGAGATGAAGAATACAGTTTTGTATGTGAAATAGAAAAAGAACATAATCACCTGCCAAGAAGAAAGATTCCTCATAAATACGACAGTCAATGCAAATAAGGGATTATATGGTTAAAATATCTGTGAATATATCACCATTCCTCTATCCACACGAGATGGTACGTAGGGTACTACATTGGTACACCAACCGCTCAAAGTAAAAATATTCTCGATTAAACGAACTGGTCCAAGAAAAGTATAAAAATTAAAAATATTTTCACTTGATGCCTAGTACGTAGGATAAATAATTTAGTCAAATTAATCCCACCCGCAACAATAAAGGTTTCAGCTCTTTCACCTCATGAAAATCAACGTTTGTAAGAATTGAAGAAATGTGAATGTCCAAACATAGGCAGAATGGTGAAACCATCCAGTGACAGATCGTAAGACCTGTAAATGCCTAGACTTCCATATTCCCTCTTCAAAAAAATTTTTCCTCTCTGTTGCAAAAAATAGATTTAATTAATATGGTACTTAAAATGATACATGGTTTTTTTTTCTATTACAATCTACTTTTGTATATTTACTTAACCATTTAAACAAGTGTTTCCCAGTCTTCTTTATGCCATGCCCCACCGTTGTCTTTTCAAACGTCAGATGCCCCACCGGCATCTTTTTCAATTAAACAGCAGGTACATTTTCAAATCATATTGTCATATGTTTCTAAACATATGAATCCCCAATGAAATTAAATAAAACCTATATTAATACATATATCATTACTGAAATTATTACAAAAAACAAATTGAAAGTTTTTAGATAATTATTAAAATTGTAACGGGTTTCATTCTATTTTTACTCCAATTTGGCGTATATTTCATTTTTGTACATCTCAGGCATTTTTCGTATGACCGATGAGTATTCCCCTTTATATGCGGAATGCCAACGTGTCTCATCTCTGAAGCGTAGTGCCCCACCTCTGAGGCGTTATGTCCCACCGGTGGGGCGTGCGCCCCACCGTGGGAAACACTGATTTAAACTGTAACTTTCTAAAAAAGAGACTAGCTCTTGTGGTTGGAGAGTGACTCGCACTATTATAGATATTTAGTAATTTTAAGTTACAGAATTTCGAATATACATGAAAATAAAAATAAAATAATAATAATAATTTAAATGAAATAAATGTTTGATTGATCACTTTCTTTGTGTATAGTATTTATTTTGTGTAAAATCACCCGATTACAATTAATATCGCCACCTGTTTCTTCGTCAAGGCGTAAACTAAACTTTATAGCACAATTACTTAACATAAGTAAAACGTGAAGATTATTTTAATACAATCTATGCGAAAAAGTGTCTCCTGTTCTCCAATGCAATAAACTCGTATGTATGTATTATTATGTATCCTCATATATTTTCTTCTAAAATGTAATGATTTTTATTTTTTAAAATTTCCTTTTTTCTTTCTCTTCTTAATTCATTTTTATTTTTTGCTCCTTTGTGTAAAATGCATTTCTGTCTTCATATTTAAAAATGCACTTCTATTCTTTTCACTTTTATACTAATATGTAAAGATGATATTTTTGATTTTTTTTTCTTTTTCTTCTAAAAATCAATAAAAAATTTTTGCTACTTCTTTGTAAAATACATGTCTGTCTTTATTTGTATATATGTATGTAAAAGCATGTAAAAGCCTAAAAGGCGTTTAAATAAATGAATAAGTATAAAATGTTTATTTGGTTTTGGTGTAAAAAAATAAAAAGATATCAATAACGATTCCAGTTTAAGTCTGCGCATTTACTACACAGGAGTATGCTTGCTTTCATTTAATTTATTATTCAATTTATAAGTCGCAGCGTTGTTGAAATCCAAATAAATCTATTTCTCAATAGAAAATTTCTACACATCCTGTAAACGGAAGTAGGATAGTTAGTTCCACCTACATAATATGTATGTATTATTTTTTATTACAAGGATGAATTGACGCTACGCTTCACACAATCGTAGATATAGAAAACTGGTTAGCGTAGTACGCTCAGATTGCAGATTTGTGTAAGTTGGAAAGTGCGTCACTTGTCCTGGTATTTCGAGAAATCAGCTCCGTTTTTTATAAAACATTTCGAGTATTACCGAATGTTTGTAGACACGTACTAAATTTTACAACCTACGCAGTTTATCAAGATTGATGGATACTATACGAGTAAGAGACAGGCAAAATTTTTATATGGAAATATGGAAAAAATGTTCCTTAATGGTAAATTTAGCACAGTGTAAAAATAAATTAAAGCCAACCAATGGCAGGTCATAAGCTCTGTAAATGAATAGACTTCAGAATCCTCTTCTTAAAAATGTTGTTCGAATACCTTGGTCAGATTACAATTGATTTTTACTCTCAATATGATTTATTCGATTACATAAGTTTTTTACAAAAATAGATAAACATACATATCCAGATTACAGGTCAAGACTGCCGTACCGCAACTTATTATGTTTTTGAATATATAATGCAAAATAAGCCTGTATATATTTTAAATAATTTAGTTTCACTATTGACCTTGCTGGAAATGCAGAAAGCTTTATTTCTGTACCTTAGAAGATAAAATACAGGAGTTCACTTTCGTCATAAAAATGCTTTTTCAAGATGAAATACAATTCTGAACGCCACTTTGTTTTAATGCAAAAAACAGTAGTCCCATGTACGCTATTTTGATATGTTACTTTATTATTAAAATAATCATTATTTATCATTGACAGTTCTTTAAAGATCGAAATTATATCATTTAGTTCTAAAGTTATAATGTTTTGGAAATTGCATAAACACAAAATCTTGTTTCCTGAACATTTCGTTCAACGCTGTTTAAGGTACACATATTATATCCGAGTATTCCTGGGGGAGGATTAGGATGAAGGTAACTTTTCTTTTAAGAGAAGCCGGATTTTTGACAAACACCAACGGGCCTCGCATTTCGCTTGAAGAAATCATGGTATTTTGTGTCCTGTCGTCATTAATTATTTTTATTATATGTACTATTGAAACCGTGTAAGATATACTTACATTACCACAAACAAGTTGAAATCTTAAAAAAATAGAACACGTCCTAATTTCGATCAATATTTTCACACTTTTTCTGCGCGCGCATTATAATTCAACGAAAAAATCGAATAGAAGGCCATCATGGCCTTTTAATAAAGTGAGTTCTTAAAAAAAGGTATTTGATTTCTCCAAAGCTAGCCATTTGTAATCTGCGCGCGCATATTACATTGGCGTTTGTCATTACAAAAAATAATATCGTGACATAAATTGTAGTCTGAAATGTTATTATTAATTATAACTTAAGTTAGATAATATTATATTCCAAGATATTCCAAGTACTGGACGTACATTCATTGTTTAGTTGTAGGCGCATTGGTTGTTTTTAAATATTCTTACCCGCATTGCAATGGAAAGATGTCATCTATCTTTAATTTTATCTACAAATTAAAATTAAGTTTTCCGTATGCAATTTTTTTTAAACATCTTCAGTTATTGACGAAGATACTTTTATTCAAATATACATATTTTCATACATAAGTATCGATTTTACTTTATACCGTCTCCATAAGGGTTAAATTAAATACTCGTTAAATAAAAAAAAAAAAAAAATATGTTAACTTGGGGTCACTGTGTGTGGATCCGTTGACAAAAAGGTTTTTCAAAGACCGAGTTAACAACAAAGAACTTTTTGTATTTATGTGTTATTTCACTAATATTCTAATTTTTATTTTCTTTTTACAAGTGGTGTGATACGGAGTGGTTACACAAGTATAATATAAATCATTAATGTATCCCGAAGACAAGCCTCGAGAATTTTTTAAAAAATGTAAATAATTGTGGCAGACCGAGGTTTTGGTTTAGGTCAGTTTCGGCCACGGTTCCGGCCAAAAATTGCCCGAAAATTCGGCTCAACCGAAACCTGCTTTAGGGATGTGGCGCATTGTATTCGGCAATACTTTGGTGGAAATTTAGCACAATTAGTGAAGTTAGATTCTTATCCGTTCTAATAATGAGTTAATGTATTGCAATTGTCTAATATAAAGAATAAATACTTGACACTTTTTTTTATTTGCTGACTAAAGTTAGTAGTTCTATCATATTACAATAAACAAATTATGCCTTTTATTTTTACTGTTGGACATGGGGGTGCTTCATGACATACTCAGTGGACGCCTTGATAGTCCGGCTCTTTTGTCGGAGTTATCATTAAATGTCCCCGGCTACCGCACCCGTCACACGTCGAGCTCTCTATTTCATGTGCCAGCAGTTCGTACGAACTATGCCCAGAACTCTCCACTTATACGTTTTGCTAGTGAATATAATTTGAACTTTCCCTCTATTGATCCATTTGATTGTAAAAAAATAACATTTAAAATGCGCGTCTTAAAACATACTGTTTTGTCTTATACTTGGTTTCAATAATAAAGTCTTATTTTATTTTATTAAATTTTATCTCTAATTTTTAATATTTTATATATATTTATATTTTCGACACTTGACACCCTCATTCCAATATAACACCCACTCACCCACCCTCTCACTCACTTACACTCACACTCACACAAACACACTAGTATGTATTGTACGTGTATTTAATGTATTTATGTGGATATCTGTTATTGGTTTTATTCTCTGTATATGTTTTTTGTTATATTTTTGTTACATGTATTACCGTTGATATCCCCAATAAAAAAAAATAAAAAAATTTCGTTGTGTGTTTGATTTAACACGTATTTTAATGAAGAATTTCAATTAACAAAAAAAAACATAATTTTAAGAGTTTGAAGTGACTTTAAATAAGTATTGGTTTCGGTTTCGGTTTCGGCTAAAACTAGAACAGAAGCCGAAATTCAGTTTCGGCTGAAACTCTTATTTCAATCGGTCACTAATAATAATAATATGATTTATTTTTGAAGATATTCATTGTAACTTTTTTTTTCCATTGGTACCTTAAATTCTCTAATAATACCTATATGTTTACTTTTAAAGTTTTTATTTTAATTTTATAAGCAGAAAAGTTAATAATCGTGAAAAATAAAACATAATTTATGTAAATCAGAACGATTATTTTGTGTTTTTCATAGTAACAAAAAAACGCCCTGTGGCAATGAACAGAAAAGGGGATGCGCGTGCAAGGTTGGTGGGCGATGACGTCATTCATTGAACAGCTGCCAGGCGTCGCAGCGACGCGCGAGCATGCGCGGCGCCATGTTGGACGCGGCTAGTCTCGCCTATGTTATCTCGGAGGTCCAGAATGAGACACGAGAGACTCGGTCACCGGTGACAGTGCACCCCTAACATGTGTCGAGACACCCTCGGAAAGACTGCCCCGCTCCTGTCCTCGCCCGACCGCCTCTGAGCGCCCTTCGCTACCCGGATGCGACTCCCGTTATGGGAGTAAGGAGGAATCTCTGCTGAGCAAGCGATGGTAAATATGGCGGGAATGGAAGAACACGAGAGAAAAATTGTAATCGAGTTCTGCCATTTGCTCGAGAAGTCCAAGCAGTTGTTTAATGGGCTGAGGTAAGTCCAAACACTTTGCCTTTCATGACTTTCCCCTACCCACTCTCGTGTTAGCAAACTGTCACTTGGAAATTACACCCCCTTTTGATAAAAGCATTCGAATTCAAACTCACATTCGTTTTAATTGTTTACTAACGAAATGTTAACATAACTTTTGAAATATTTTCAGATACTCCCTATCTTTGTACACATAAAGAGCAAAATAGAAACATAATTTTAATTCAATATAACCTATTATGTGTGTTCTTCACAACTCATTTTATTAATTAAAATTGTATCAATGCGATATTATCTGAGATTGTTACTGTAAGAATTTAACAAATACCATACGCAGTTTTATTTTTGCTCATTAGAAATATTAAAGATAATCAAAAATTACTTCGTCACTTTGAAGACACATTGGGTTTTTTTATGCGTTGTTTCACCCGAATGAAATCATTTTAAATTTGAACGAAACACAGTATCGATTTGTATATAAGTAGTCTAAACAAAATTACGTAGCGTGTTAGATTTATTTGTGTTATTATCGGCTTAGAATATGCACCGCGCGGTGGGCCACTCTCCTTCACGCAAGACTGGTCACGGTACAATATTGTTAAATAGATCTTCAATTAATAATCCACCCGTGAAATTCCTTTGATGGCATCCCGTGGACTGGTACACACACTTCAGATATTTTCCTAGCTCAATGAACAATGAACCCAAGAACGACGAATTGGTTATAGGCACTTTTCTATTTTTGTAATTAATTCATAAACATAAATATTTTTTTACGGCTAAATCAATTTGAGAAAAATGCACTTCTACAGTACAGCATATCTGCTGTCAGGATTTTTATAAATATTTACTTTCTCGCTTCATATCAATTTATTTTACAAATACGTTAAACGCCTTTATATTTATAATCAGGCAATCAGCAAAGCATCCCGATGATTAAAAAAAAAACTATATACAATCTAGTCATTTAAAATTATTCTAGATACTGCCATAGAAAAATCAACAGATTAACAACATTGCCCTTTTTTCAAAAAATATTATTTTATGATGTCCATAGAAAATGTGTTTTTTTCTGCCTTACAGTTATCTTTGGTACATTTCTTTTTCAATTCTTTTTTCGATTTTAATTTAAAATAAAATTATTTTTAAAAGGCACTTAATACAGTATTTAGTATACAGTGCCCTATGCACCACTGGGTGCGGATATGGAAAGGATGAAAAATAATAATATTTAATAAATTAACTTATTATAATTATTACTTATAATTATTTTATACAGTTTTATACGTAGTGTCTACAAGCACTATCTGCCTACTAACAGCTATCAAAATTCGTGTAAACATTGACCGACGTACATCAGCCTGTTTTTAATTGACTGGAAGATAATGCTTGTGGCAATAAGCTTGCCAATGTACATATTTACGTATTGTACAAAAGATGAAAATAATATACATTTTTTAAATTCACTTACTTTAGAATCATCAATAGGCCGATTTTACACCGGTCCCGTCCTTCAAATCCACAAGACGCAATGACATTGGATTTCCGTTTGCAGGATTTTTGCCTACAAGTAATCGCTAAATAAATAATTTTAAAAATACGAAAAAAAATATAGAAACTATCTTAAACTCGTGAATTCCTATTATTTATGTTCAAAGCATGAAATTTGTGATCAAACACTTTAATTAAAGTTAGTAAATATTAGTATTTAACCATTTACCGACTTTGTATGTCTACCGGTTTCGAGATGTACTCGTCAGGACACTCACTACAGCAACTAAAATACACTTCCCTCGTCACCGTCATATACATATTATTTACGAAAAAATACATATATTACATGTAGAGTTAAATGGGATGCAAACACTGACAGTGGTTTAATACTAATATTTATCGTAAATTCTACTATTCGTCCCACATTACAGAAAGGTTGATAAATACACGTATTCACTTTTTGAGAATGGAATATAGACGTTTATTCATAGTATAATATTTACTATCCTGCCCACGTTTGAACATCCATATTTCTCCGATTCTGTGAAAAAAGATTACCTAAGTTGTAATAACTATCAATTTCGATAAACCACCAAGGGGTTAAATCCAGTATTTTCCAGCAAACATTTGAACATATTTTAAATAAACATGTTTTGAGCTTGTCCAAATTTTCGTAGACGAGGACTGAATGCAACCCCCTAGGGAGCTGTCAATATTAACATATTACAACATACATGAAGAACATTTTACAAAAAAAGAAAATGGAAGTCTAGGCATCCACAGACTTATTTTTGAAATCTCTTAGTTTGGTCATATCATTCCAATACTTCGGGAATTACACTGGCTACGTTTTTCACAGAGGGTTGAATACAAACTCTGTTGGCTTATGTACCTATATATCCCGAATATCTGAGGGAACTATGCATTCCAGATGAACTAGCTGACAGGCGTCTTAAACTTAGATCAGCTACGTCTAGGGCGAGAGAAAAAGTTATTATACCTCCACGCAAACAGCGCACTAAATTCAGTGAACGCGCATTTGCGGTCGCAGGCCCTGTGGCATGGAATGCTCTCCCAGCAGAGGTGCGAGGCCGTGAGACTGAAGTGATGTTTCGGAAAAAAACTCAAAACCCACTTGTTCTCTAAAGTATTTGAATAAATCCGTAGCATGCCATTTCAAAATAAATTGTTTTAATTCAATTACAAATTAAAAAGCTTCACTTAAATTTATTTATCTAAAGAATGACTTCCAAAATCACTCGCAAACGAGTGGAGGCGTATAAAATAAAAAAAGAAATAAAAAAAAAAAAGACTTTGTAAAGCGCCCTTGAGGCGCCTCAAGGGCGCTTTACTAAATGGTGATGAATTCTGAAATATTACGAAAATGGCGCTTTATAAGTTTTCCATAATAATTAATTGATTAATTATGACCTGTCATTGGCTGGTTTCAGTGAGCACTTTACACACTATGGTGAATGTTACACAATGTGTAAAGTCGCCACTTAAACCAGCCGATGACGGGTCATGAGCCCTGTGGATGCCTAGACTTCCATATACCCTTCTGTAAAATATTCTTCATGTCTGTTGTCATATGTTCATATTTGAAATATTTTTTATCGGAAAAGGTGTGAAAAATATTATTATTATCGTCTATACTTAGCCTGTAATAACATATCATGTAATTGGCTTTGTGTCGTGCGAGTATAATATCGGGTGTTTTTAAAAGCATGATGCAACTTTTAATTGAAATAAGTGAAGCGAATTTTTTTCAATGAGGTTGCTTTTATTGTGTCCGAAAGGAAAAAAAACACGTTTATTTTCCGAAAATGATTTGCAAAAAATATCTTTCGCGACTAGCGATGGTGGCGCATTCCGTCGCACAGCATACAATTAGACTAATCTAGAGAGACAAAAGTCCTGAATTGAAATGTTAAAATAATGCTTTTCCTTAATATGACAATGGCCTTGAAGGTTTCCTTCAACCGGCAATGCACTTCTTATTATTTATTGCGCAATGGTCCTCTCAAAGACAATGACTGAAGTTACCGGTTCGGATGCGTGTAGCCGGGGGCCGCTCGGGGCGACTGTGAACGTTAACTTTGGGCATATACAACTGTGTTTTATATAACTTTACGTACTTTTTGGTGATGCATTCGTAAACTACAGGCTTGATTGATTTAGCATTGCATTTTAATTCACCAAAATATTCGAGAAAACTTAGCAACACTGTCATAAAAAACACCATTTTCGAAACACTAAATATAGCGTAATTTAATTTCGGATGTTCGTAAACTATGTAGTTAAGCTGAGTCAAGGCATGAAAAACTTCTCAACATATCATCGCATCATTAAAATTTGTTGAGGATATCATTATTTTCTGCGAATATTTGCGGTTTTAAAGATTTTCAATTTTTTATTGATATGTGCCCGCGCATAAAGAAACACATTAAGCTTATTATTACCTTAACCCGCGAACTTATATTTTAACTTTTACACAAGGAATAAGACCTTAGCGCATGAAGCAGAAAAAAAAAGATATTTTGTCACACAATAGGACAAGTAATATCCGAAATGGGTTTAGATGCCGACAACAAAGAAACTAAGAAGCTTACACTAGGTCACACATCAAGAACTTTTCGGGTTCGTATGAATTATGGTTAAATTAAATATGCATAAATATTATCTGATCCTTACACTTCTTTGTAACGGAAATGCCCAAGAATACCAGGTAAACATTTAACTAATGTAAAAATATTTTTGAAATCAAAATAATTGAGCAGAATCAACGAGTTTATGTTTAATTTGCTGCTACATTTTTAAAATGTCACTTCAAGTCATTCAAAATCCTACAAGTCTGACATCGATTTTTGTCCAACTAGATTTATTTAATTGTATACTGTGCGTCGGTTTCATTTTTTGCCACTTTTCCTAACAAATCCGGGGTTATTTCCGAAATGCCAATTGGCTTCAAATACTTTAAGAATTTTAGATTTGTTTCCATAGACCGCGGACTTAACGTAGACCTATTAAAAATAATCCAATGGCGTCAAATCACAAGTTCGTGGCGGCTAATAACAGGATCATTCCTAGAAATAATTCTGTCGCCAAACCTGTCACTCTGTATATTAATAGCTTCAAGAAGAGCTTTATTATACATTTGGCGAACTGAACACTGATTCCTAAAGATAATTGTCTTAAATTGAAACGTGTTTCGAATAATTTAACTTAAGACATTCTATTATTATTTTCAGTATTCTAGAGCACAAACATACAATATATCTGTCATCGTTAGTTTGACAAGATACAGTGTTACCAATAGAAGGTCACATATATCAGGAATCACTACAAAAAAAGCACCCTGTATATTGATACTGTTATGTTCGAGTCCATTGCGAGTGAAGTGATCCAACCAACAAAATGATCAAACTTTTGTATTCAGTGTTTTAACTTTATGAACATTTTGCCATTTTTTTTTCTGACATGAACGTCTTGTATTGAAAGAACTAGGAAAAAAAGGCTTTTGGTTTTTACTGATTACAGAAATGTAATAAATAATGTGTTTACTCCACATTTGAAATAACAGTTCACTTCACCTGCAATGGGCTCATTTTGTAGAGTAAACATACTGACACGTTATTTTATGTATTACGAGCTAAATCCGGCAATGCTTTGCTATTGCTAGATTTGAGTACATGCTTCTAAATATTATATTTAAAAAAACACAATCGAAAGTTTTATATCAATTATTATATTTACTCCAAATTAGATATGTATGAATATATTTTTACTTTAGTGTTTCGGTTTACAAAAAATATGAGGAATTTTGATAAAAAGGTATTCGAACATTTTTCCCGTCACTGTCTTGCAGATGCCTCCCCGATACTGTGCGAAAAAGACAACTGCATGTCAGACCTTTTGTTAAAATTGACGAAATCGACGTTTCGTTTCCGCATCTCAAAACTGAAACGATTTGTTTATTTTTTTAGACAGAGTATCAGAATAAAATTTTCTGTATCGGAACGTTTTGTGTTTTTTAAAAATAGTTATATTTGTATACCGTGTGCCCGAAGACAACATTGAGGGGAGACCCTTAAGCCCACCATCTACCCTCAGCTGTTATAGAGTCCTGGGGGACTCTCTGTCAGCTGCGTATAGAGGAAAGTTATTATAAATATTCCTAAGGAATACAAACTCTAGGCAGATAAGGGAGGGGGGAGGAGAACGTATAGACAGAGGCCAACATGTCGTCCCCACCCCTTAGGATCCCCTCAATGCCTCTGTTTTTTTATTAAAAAAATATGTTCGCAAACAATTTACATAAATAAACGTATCTAAATATACAAAAACAATTTCTTAAAACTATAGTAACATAACAAACATAACTTACACAAAAACATAAGTAAAAACACGGATATTTACAATAAGATAACGACTTTGAATAAAGAAGGACTCCCTGGGGGGTCAGAGGCAGAGGATCCGAAAACCACCCCCGTAAGGGGAGGACAAAACAAAAGAACGTGTGCGTTCCACTCGGAAGGAAGCACAGTCCCAACTGAATGAGCATCCCACAGGAACAGTTACCTGTCCCACCATATTTTACCCACCTAGGCGTCCGCGCATCTGAGGAGCTCCCAACGCTATACCCAAGTCCGGACAAACTGACGGAAGAGTGCACAATTCGTACTGTTGGCCATCAGATCCACATTCCACACTGGTCACATGACCCCTGTCAGACCATTCAGCATCTCATCTCTGGCGTCATCTAATAGCACACAGTGCCACAGGGTGTGTTCGCCCGAAAACAACAGATAAAACTGTGCTTTTTTTTACGGATTTGGATGGTTCTAGTTTCCATAAAAAACTGTTTTTATAAAAATGAAACAAAAGGGACACGCCAATGGTAAATATTTTTAATGTAAAAAATCACTGCAACGGTGCCATAATCCAGAGAGAAAATACAGGAATACATTTGTATGAAGGAATGTCAGACCGCGTTTCCTTTTAAGATGAACCATTTTTAAGTATACTTATAATTTTTTACTAAAAAATCTTTAAAAAGATATTGTAACTTTTAATTGGTAAGTAGGTACCTACCTAGGTACTTGTTTATGATTAAATTCCTAATTTAAAAATAATTCATATTCAAATATTGAATTAAAATCGGTACCTTGTTTATGTTTGAATTCCAAAACATAAAATAATTAATTTTCAAATTTAGAATTCTGTTTGTAACTTGCTATTATCACCAACAGGGGTGTATTTTTTTAGGAATTCGATTTTTAAAAATGTATCAAATGTTAGTCGACATTCGACATTATTTTAGTATTACTAAATATCCAGTAAAAAGAAATAAACGGGTGAAAAGTTAAGAAATTTAAGGAAATAATTTGATTAGGATCTATCAAAAACGAATGCTGTTTGTAAACATTCAAAAACATTTTTGTATGCACTAAAAAATAACATCTTCACATTTTTTTATTATCTATATTCTCGTCAAATGCAACCCTGGTGATGTATAAAAAAAACATTAACGCTCCTGAGCTTCACTTTTTTTCTACTTGGTAAATTGAATTATAAACACGCTCGTGGCGAAGATCTACATTTCGCTGAAAACCGCACGTAAATCGGTTCAGTAGTTATTAAGTCCTTCGTGCACACACAAACGAACATTGCTTTTTATAAATATACATGTATCAACGCATGTACACTAACAAAATGTTCCGATTTCATACATAAGGTTTCTAGCTAGTCATAACCAAAAACAGAACTGTTTATATTTTAAATATATTAACATATGTATATTATTTATTGAATCAGCATAAACTTGGTAACACTTCACGATGCTTACCCGAAACCAAGTGAAGGTTATAATTAAAGGGGTTAAAGCAAAAGTTTTTAGGAAGATCAACTAAACCAGTAGTGAAAAGACCACTCTTTTAAGTTCAATCTGCTTATTGCACTTAAAATGAATGGTATTTTTGCTACTTGTTACCTTTTTGATGCTTGTCAATTGCGATGGGAATCTTCCCCATAAGGGAGAGTTACCTTTCTTTTTTTTCCTTCAATCCATCAGCGCTTAAAATTTTCTTGAGTTATCCCCGATCACTGGACAACGCAGTTTTTATCAGGTCATGGAAAATTTAACGACAAATTATTTGTTTTCAATATTGTTGATTCGTGCTGCTGCGTATACCCTAATCAATCCTTTGAACACATTCTGTGGTCTTGTCCCTTTTCCCCTCTCGATGATTACCGAATGGAGACTTCTCGCTACTATCTGTGGCCCTGTTGTATGTCCTGTCGGAAATACAGATCTGGTGGCTTCCAAAAATAATTTCAAGGCTTTTAAAAAGTTTTTTAATCATTTCGGCGAATTGATACTGTCCAATCAATTTAATCCCAGTCAGTGAAGAATTCACTTCCCTCTTTTCTCAATCCGATGATTTGTATTTTATGTATTCTAGATTTTTTAAAAAATTTTTTATTTATTAAATCATACAATTTTTTTTTGTACCCCAGGAGTTACAACAAACTCATTTTGGGATAGAAAAATATTTACACATAGGTATGTTAACAACATTAATATAGCAACAAATAGTAATAAAGTAACAAGTAATAATATGTACATAAAAACTAAAATAAGATAGCAAGCAAATATATGATACAAATCATACATCCGCTTGCCATCCTTTAAACAATCCATAATAAAAATTAAAAATAAAATTGTTATATTTACATATTGCAAGAAAGAAATATTTAAGGGAAAAAATAACTTAAAACTAAATTTCACCCTCCACGTACCTCCTCAAGTAGTAATTTTTTAAATGAATACTATTGTTATTTATTGACGTTCTATAGGACTCCGGTAGCCTGTTGTACTCACTACAAGCAAGGTATAGATTATTATTAGATTAACTTCATTCAGCACAAATATGCTAAGGCTACCAATATTACAGAGCGCTCCTTCGGGCAGCTTTTCTCGTTCGGTAACGCGGTGTGCGGTATGTGGTTGGCACGCTACTTATGCTACGCACAAGTTGCGCATAAGGAAAATAGTATTTTCGCTTCTGGTTTTGCGGGTCTTCTAAAAAACAGCGACCATAGGCAGCGGTGGTTTTGATTGTAACACAAAATAAATTGAATAAACACCTTGCTCTAGTAAGGTGTTTATTTAATACATTCTGATGAATCTTTCTAAAACTTCTAGACGTAGGTTCTACAGTGCAATGATGAAACATCTGTACTTATTGAATGTCAATGTGATGCTTTATATGACAAAAAAGTCACATCCTCGGGGGACCACTGGTTAAACCTGAGGATGTTAGAGCGCTCACCCTACACCTAATAGCCCGAGACTTTAAGGTATTGGGCGAATGGGAGATTTTACAATATGAACTTTGAACATTTTGAGCACTTTAAAAACCTCGGCTTGGGGGGCGAGAATCAATTTACGGGAGCCTGTCAAAATAGATCTACGCAGGTTGCGGTGATGTTAGGAGCTTATATGCCACTGACCCCCATTTTTCAAAATAAGAATTACACTTCATGACATATTATATGCAATAAACATAAATATTTTTATCATTTTAAACACAATATTGTAATTAAAAAATACTACTATAGTTTTGGTAGAGTATACTGATGGGTGTTAAACAATTCATAGCCCAAATAACAAGTTTCATTATTTAAGAATAATTTGCAAATTTAAATTAATGAATAAATATGTATATTGTATTTATGTATTCTTCTTTATCTTGTAGTAGATCAGATCCAACTGTCTCGTCACCTCTTTGAAGGTTCTTTCAGGTTGGCTGCCACCCTCGGGCAAATTGTTTGCAACCACGTGTGGAAGTCTGTTGGCATCCATTCTCTCCACGTGGTCGCGCCAGATTATCTCTTCCCATCTAACGATTTCTCCTATGTTCCGTGCTTCACGTATGACAGTATTTCTGATCCTGTCCCTCAGCGTCTTTCCCAGAATAGAGCGCAATGTCCTAATTTCTGCAGTTCTAAGAAGTGCCTTTGTTTTGGTTGTGTCGGCTCTTAATTATTATTATTATTATTATTAGCCGGATACAAGTTCTACATATTTATTCGCATTTCGCTTTCTTTTTCCTGATAGTATTTTGAACATCCTGACATAGTTGCAGCTTTATCGGTCTGTTCGCGGACTTCACCGTAGAGATCGTTTTGATGTATTTCAATTTCAATGTATTTAAATTTAAATTTTCAATTTTATTTATTTATTCATATATATGTACATTACAAAATGGAATATCTTAATTCATACATATAGAAATAATTCAAATAATTATGTAAAATTAGGCATATATATAAAAAAAACATTAATTTACATAATATCCAAAGAATAATATGTTAAAAAAGTAAGAGAATCTTGTATTGAAAAACTCTCTCAGAGACGTGAAAAATGTCAATGTCCAAAGTGATATTGTTCAACATAGAGATAGCCCTTGATAAGAGACGTCTTGGCGTCGGGACTTGTCCCGGTACCTGAATCTTGACGCCTGCACGATGGGTTAATTCTCAATCATCAATGCGCTCTCTATCGGTTCATTTGCGATTGTCACACGCTTATTTTGATGACAGTGATTGTCATATTGTATAATTTTGTATTTTTGTGTATCAGTAATGTGTATTGTTTTATTTAGGGACTTGCCACAGTATGGCCACAAGCAGTGGCAAGCATACTTCGGACGGACTTTCGACATTTACACAAAGCTGTGGAAATTCCAGCAGCAGCATCGTCTTGTGTTGGACACCAAGTATGGGCTCAAGAGGTGGCAGATTGGAGAAATCGCCTCCAAAATAGGACAATTGTATTACCATTACTAGTGAGTATAATACCAATTGTCATGCGACATTTTAGCACTTTAAAAAATCCTTAAATTTTGTGCGACTTATGTTTCTTTCATAAAACTTATTTTTAAGTCAATATTTTTTTTTATTATAAAAATGTACACTGAATCAAAAAGTTTCCATAAAATAAATAAATAAAAGTTCGTTTTTTTTTATTGTTTGAATACAATGAAGTTCTTACGAAAGAAAAAAATTATTTGCCTGTAGTATTTTTCTGCTTAGTATTTAGTTATTTATTTTTTTGAAATATGTATGTAACTATTAAAAATTAATATTTTTAAAGTGTTTATTTTTTTATTTATATATCAATCTATAATAAGTAGAAAAACTTTATACGCGTTTATAATTGAGAGCGATGCGTTACTTTAAACTTGTTTATTATTATTTAAATTTATTTCAATAGAGAGGGAAAACATTTTTGAGGAGGAAATATTACACAGTGTGTGAAGTGGCCACTTAAACCAGCCAATGACAGGTCATACGCCCTGTAAATGCCCAGACTTACATATTCCCTTCTCAAAAATGTTTTCGCTCTCTATTGAAATAAATTTAAATATGAATAACTAATAACCCTAGGGAGGAAACCCTGCCAATCTGCAAGCATTTGGACATACTCAAACATTGTTGTTTATTATTCATCAAATTATTTAGTAGCTTGGCTTTGCTCTGTTTTAGGATGCGAAATTGATTTATTGCTAGTAAATATGGTATATTTAAAAATGCATATTAATTTATTTAGTTTATTTCCTAATTAATCGATTTGTGAAAAAGCGTTAATTTATTATGTAGTATTTCAGCTTAACCCGGGCAACGGCCTTAAAAGTTTTTATAATGTCAAAAGCTATGAACTTAAATAGATATGATAAACAAATTAAATCTATATAACTCTCTAAGGAGAAAATCTAGCTTGTCTACAAACATTTGGACATACTTTAAACATTGTTGAGTAAAATAATGAATTCATATTATGGGTTATCCGTAGTTAATTGAAATAAAAAAGAATCAAATAATTAACACTATAAATAAATCTATGATTCCTGATTTCAAAATCGTTTTTAATTTATTTTTTGATTGTTTAACTTTATTTTAATTAATAAACAAAAATTAAATAACATTTTTATTTTAAGAAAGCGCCCCAAATTGAACATTAATGACACATTTGGCGATGGTTCGAAAACGATTTTTGGAGATGGTACTGTCATTTTTAAAATATTTTTTCTATTAATACTAGTACAAAATACAACCAAAAGTACCACAAAATGATATGTAGTATTATTTTATTTAATTATATCACTAACGGTTCAAAATCTTGCGTGAAAAAATATTTTTTTTCTGTATTACTAAATAACCCTTTTTCCATCAAATAAGGTAAACTTTCGTTCAACTCAAATAAAATATGGTATTATTACAGAAAAGAGGTACGTTTATAAGATGATAATATTGAAGTCTAGGCATTTACAGAGCTTATGATCTTTTATTGAATGGTTGAAGTGGCCAGTTTAAACACCAAGTAACATTCAGTCTTCAAATCTTCCACGCATTGGTTTTTGTAAAGTTAAAGAGCTCTTATTGTAGTGAACTTGATCTTAACAATTCTTTAGGGAGGTATAATTCAATCCTTGTCTACAAAAAATTTGAAAAACAAAAAATATTTTTCATCAAATAAATAATACTAGCGGGTAACCATGCTAGGGAATTCGGCCCTTTGGACCTCACAGCCTCGTTTTACGGCTCTACGGGCCTCAGTTGATTGGCTTCAAGCCTCGGTTGGTTAGGATCTTGGGTACCTTAAAATATCGCCCATTTGGGCGTCACAATTTTTTTTTGTTCAGTGCAATCTAAATGCGATAAGGAAGAATTTGTTACTCATAATAATTCGACTGAAACCACACAAAATTTACATATATTATATATTCAATATCTACACAAAAAGTTTGGGAAGTAAGCGATTAACATTGAAAAGCGAAGAATCGGTAATTTAAAATGACCAACGAAGAGACGGATACGTCTCGAAATCGGTAGACATAGAAAAGTCGGTATGTGGTTATTTACAAATATTATAAATATAGTGATAAATAACCAATTGAATGTTTAGATTTTCAATTATATTACAAAAATGTAAATAAAAAATAAAACAATGTAAATATACAAATAGGTAGGTACTTGAAGTGGAATCGAGTTGTGGTTCCGAGGCTGCTGTCGCGGACTAACAGAGGTCCGAAGTTCGCACCCCACTTTATCGCAACCTGATTCGCATTTCCTGATAATGAGTTATTACAACTCGTAGAAAATAAGCTCCCAGAATTGAAATATTTGTGTGAATAAAATAAAAAAAACTAACTTATTGTATATGTAAAATGTAAATATTACATTTAAGAGATTTCTTGAATAAAAAATATATAAATAGAAAAAGGATCTACCCACCCTTAAAATATTTATATGGCTACATATTCGTCAGCGCCGATTTGACATCCCTATAGATGTGTTTATAACCTTAAAAATGATACACATTATGTTTTGCATATTGCGTAATTCAAAAAATCAAGAAACGTTATTTGATGTTATTGAATTGAGAGGTTGAAATTTTACAATGTGACCTTTAAACGGTGCGCTTTTAATTACAAATTAAAGGAAAATAATATAAAAAAACTAAAATATTCAGATTTTTCCAATATGTTTTGACATTTTAATGCTGTTTTGACAGTTCAATGAATTTCATTGAAGTTGTAAGCGAGAAATTTGAACTCTTTCTCCATATACCCATTGTTTCCGGAAGACTGAGAGAGACGTTACTTTACCGAATCATTAAAGCAGTCGGACTATTTCGCCCAAGATTTAGACGATGAATTTAAACAAACGAAAATAATTCTAATTTACGTAAATAATAGAGCTCGAATTCCTATCCGCCAATATTCTCGTAGTAGTTCGGTCAACATGGCACGGTACCATGAAATAACATAGGGCGGATTCATTAATATCTAACTTTTTTTATTATTTTATTTACCAATACGCAGGTAAACACACAAAACAGTACACCATGAGGTCGACTAATCTCCACTCGATTTATTTTAGTAAATTTTTCACCTGCGAGTAGAAACTTAACAAATAAGAAATGAATAAATAAGTATCCACCCACCCTAATTTTACCGGACAGAGTGGATTGGCTCGATATGTGTGGAACGGGCCCGTACGTGACAGACACAGTCAATCATTTTTTAAATAAAAATATATGGGATCATATATTTTTGATTGACTGCTAAATAAAGTAGCCTTGAATATTTTTTTTCTTTAAGAATATAAAGAATGCACCGTACTGTAATTTTTTATTTAATGTCGAAAATTTTTATCAACAATTATTTCTCATTTCTTTAATCTACAAATTTGTCACTATTTTAAATACATTCATAATTTTACAAACTATGTAAATATAAATGTTTTAATAATTTGCAATATTATTATATTTTTTCCTTTCTTTATGTCTAAGCTAGTAATTTTAAAAGCTGTTAAGTAAAGTTGTTTTACATAATATGTAAAATATTTTTTTACATATTAAGTTTGTTTTTTGTTTCTCCATACTATTCATATTTTCATGCACGTAGGTAAATTATTTAGACTTTATTTAATAATATAAAGATTTAGACGTATCTCTCTTAAAATGCAGAAAAAAAATGGGTTTAGTGAATAAAATATTCATAACTTCATTAATTAAGGAAAATTACTGTTATTTAAGTTTTGTTATCAACTCACAATTAAGTAACAAATGCCTTAAAAAAAAACTGAAAAGTAAATGACTTTAACAAATGCATATTATAATCAATAAACCTACATATGAATGTACTTTTGAATTGCAAAACTGAAAGACTAAGCTTTCTTTGTAAAAAAAATTGAATTTATTTTACGTTCAATGTAGCACTTTTACATTTTAACATATATTCTAAACGAGAAGTATTCGGATACACATTTCAACCGAGATGGAAAATGTACGTGTGTAAATTGCTCATTTTAACCAGCAAATGACAGGTTATTTTTCTATTGTAACATCTATCGAACTTGATCAAATATAATGCCTACTTATCTATAAAGTTTAGGGCACAATCAAATGATAAGTTTTTGGGTGCATATGCATTAATTTAGTTATTTTTTTAATAATAAATATATGGAAAAATCTATCATCAAAATATGTACAAAAACGATTTTCATTTTATTTATTGATGTGCGAATATTGACTAACATAATAATACTTGGAAATAAAATATTTTCTAGCGATTTGATAGAAGTCGTGCGAGTTTTTTCAAAATGAGTTTTCTTACATACTAGCATCTAGTTATATTATTCCAGTAAAATGTATAAACAAGAAAACATACAAACTTTTCATAAACAATATAAATCCGTTACTCATGTAATATTATCAGTATAAAAAGTCCTGAAAACCAAAAAAATAAATGAAACTAAATTACAGCAAAATAAACAATAAGCAAAAACAAATGAACTGCTAATAAAAGAAAAAAGTTAAGTTTTCACAATAGAAATACTATGAATAAACAGTTATGTTAATAACAATGAAAAGTTTGCAACTTTTGTATCCATGTACAGTATTGTACAGTGTACAGGGGTGAGTGGATACACCCCGTAGAGGCTTTGAAATGGGTATTATATTATATCGATTACACTTTATGATTTATACTATATGTTCAAATAAGTGATAAGTTTCATCACACATTGATTAGAAAATAAACAAACCGTCGAATGGGCACCAAAAGGACGACAAAAAAGATTTACGATGCGAATCTTGATTAATGGAGAAAACGGGGAAGACCGAGAAAGACATGACATGAAAATTGTGGTTCCGTGGTAGTGTTCCTGTCTTCGGATCGGAAGGTCTTAGGTTTCTCTCCCCTCTACCACAAGTTATTAGCCATTTTTATTTCGGTCATTTACGACTAAAAGAAAATATTCACGAAATTGAATGAGGGTGACTCATAAACATGTTGCGTTCTGTCCAATCAGGCGTCACAAACGGCGAGGTAGTCTGTTTGTTTGTTTCACGATTTCGTGAAAAAACATACAATTTTATTTTCTTCGACAAATTACAAGGTACACGATATTCACACAATGCATTCTAGAACCTTTGTGTTTTACTTTGCAAAGGTAAATCCATTATGTTCAGTAAATATTGGTAACATGCATTTTATTCCGAAAAGTATTGGAATGTAAAAAGAGTCATATGTCTACGAGAACAAATAGGAAATAACATAATTTAGAATATCCACCTATGTCCAATTTGCTTGTTAATTCAGTACTGGATATTTAAGGTTTTTTTTTTCATAACTTTTGGCTTGATTATGCACAAAAAATACTGAACAGAGACGAATAAATTAGCTGGGGCAAAAAATATTTATTTTATTATTATTGACGTACTAGCTTTTTTACCTGCCTTGGATCGATTTAAACTTAATTTTCATCGGCTATTTTCCTTTTTTATGCATTGTTTTGTTATTTAAATCCAGAATAGTAATAAATTTTTTATAGAGTTCGAAATTTCACGTCGCTACGACTTTCCCTTTCGGAGTTCTTGTGACGGACAACAAATAAACACACGAACGCGTATTTCCAGTTTTATAATAAAGATAAAACACAAATGTTTATTACATTCCTTGTAGTAAAACAATTCATTCTGGTAAAAAGCAAGTTTTACAAAATTAACACTATCTATGGTTACGGTTAATATTGTGATTTCTTTTTTAAAATAAATATTTAAGTTCTTGCAATTTACCCAAATATTTCAATTTCGAGGTCGTTTTCGACGAATTGTAAATACGGCACTATTATAAAATAGGAATCAAGTTGGGGTAGAGTGTGGTTCAAACATTGGACCTCTGATCCGCGAATCTGCAATACTAGCCACGAAACCACAACCAGATTATAGCTGTTTAATGGCTTTCTGGATAATGATGAGTATTTTTTGTTCGTCTTGTTGAGCCGTGATTTATCCATTATCTGGAATATAAGTAATATAAGATTCGTGAGCGTGTTTGAAATGCCGTTAATAATACATATATATTTTTTTATAACCGTCGTGAAATGTTGCAGTTCTAAAAATCTTTAAAATCAACATTTCACGTCCAACCTACCAGGGATCGAACCCTTGACCTCCTTCATCCACCTTGACACATACAATGAAACGTTTGAAAACTTATTTTGGATAAATAATACAGTTTTAGAAATATTACTAGAACCCTGGACGGGTATTCGACTAAATGACCGCTCTCAGGTAAAATTCCTGAATGATAAATCGAATGGATATGAGTGGGCCTCGTTGTGTAGTGGTTGACGCCTACCATTCTAGCCTTCCTGGATTCAATTCCTATCAGGGTGGACGTGTAATATTGATTTTAAAGGATGCTTAAACTATTATATCCATGGTTCTTGGACGGGCATCTGAAGTGTAGGACTGATCACCTTACCTTGATGTAACGGATGAACTAAATACCTTTATTTTACACTTTATATACATATACCCAAATCGTTAAGTTTAAGAAAATTACAAGTACATGGACATATTTTAACAATATACAATTTTAAATAACAATTTAAAACAAAAATTAACAAAAAAATATACACTTATATTTTTTTACAAAAATTAAAAACAAAAATAAACTACAAATTTACACTATACTAAGAAGAGAGGAGAGGAGAGGTGATAGGATGGAAAGAAGAATGAGAAAGGAACAACTTAAACATTTAGATAGTGACATTTTAATCTTGTTTTTAATGTAAATAAAGAAGAGGCGTTTCTAATATTAGTGGGTAGATTATTCGAGCAGCTACTACTGTAAAAGAGGAGGCAAGAAAATTAGAGCGGTGAAGGGGTATTAAAAGGTACGTTGCGTTTGGTTTGAAATGGAATACTTTTTGCACCATTGGGTGCGGAAAGGGGGACGATGTGATAATGCTCATTAAAAAATACATATAAATAAATATGTAGATTCTAAAAATTTCTTTCGGTTTCTTTCAACTTATTGTTTTTTTTTTCATTTTTATTCTGATTTTTCTATTAGATTTTTTTTTTTCATTTGTTCTTTTTCAAAAAAATATTTTTGTACAATGGACTTATAATTTGATAATATTAAATAATACATATCACAAACCTGTACTCTATAAATACTTTTTTTCCCTCAGTAAAACTTATATCTTAAAACGATGACAAACTGATCGTTTAGCAGTTTATCAGGGCCAGGAACAGAAACGTAAATGTAGTTAAGAGCGGTATTTTATTTTTTTGTGTAATTGTTTTTGTACCATGTTTCTTGTATAAAGACTTATATATAAAATAAATTAAGACTGATTCTTTCTGGCTGAGATACGGTTCCACTTGCTATTTAATGATGCTCACACTTACACACACCTGAACACTTACTCCCACATACACACAAACACACCTATACATTTACTCTCATACAAATACACATAAACACACCCTTTTGTTGTACCACAATTTAGTATGTATGATTTTTATTTAGAAACTTCGCTGGTCTGTTCTTAAACCGTATCTTTTTTAATGTTATTATATCATTGCCGTCTTTTTGTATCTGTAAAATAAATAAATAAAGACTTTTATAAAATAACATTAATAATATAAAAGTGAAAATGTTTGAAGTATTGTATTATTATTAAAGCGATTGTTTTATTAAATATAATGTTGCGTGGGTTTACAAAATGCAGCGAAACCTCTAATTTGCAATTTCATCCAAATGTGCACCTTGAAATACTGTCACTTTAACCCCTAATATATTTATTTATTTATCAAAGTGTACAATACAGCACTGCTGCCAATTGCAATGTATATAATATATTATATTATTAGGTAATGACGAAAGCACGTTATTAAAAAAATGCACTATTATATTATTTATTGTAAAGTCGGACAGTGCTGTACATGAAATAAAACGGTCGTAAATGAACAAATCACAAAAGGGATGAGGAACATTTTACAGAAGAAAATATGGAAGTCTAGGCCTAGTCTACTCTAGTAAGTGGCCACTTGACACATTGTGTAACATTCACCATTTTGCCTATGTTTGAACATCCGTATTTCTTCAATTCTTCCATCTGTTGATTTTAACGACGTTAAAGAACCGAAATCTTTAATGTTGTGAAGATATTTATCTGATCAGATTATTTTGCATACTTGGTGACGCCAGAAAACAGTTGTCCAATTTTTAAACTTCTTCTTGGACTAGTTAGTTTTATTTCAATATTTTAAGTTTGTCGAAATGTTTGTAGACAAAATACTGGATTTCACCCCTTCGGGAGTCATTAAGATTAAAACAATTTACAACAAGGATGGAGAAAATGTTGAAGAAGGAAGTATGGAAGCTTAGGCATTTACAGGGCTTATGACTTGTCACTGGCTGGTTTAAGTGCCCACTTTACACACTGTAACATTCACCACTTTGCCATTGTTTGAACATCCATATTTCATAGATTTTACATTCATCATCATTATTTTATTCCCCTTTCGCACCTAATGGTGCATAATAGTGCGTTTTATATTGATTGACTTTAAACAATTCCCCTTTTTAACGTTATTTTATTGAAAAATATAATTATTACAACATACTACAGTACACAATGCATTATTTTAAATTTTTTGATTATATATATTTTTTTTAAACAATGTTCTTTAAAAGTTTCAAAACATTTGTGGTTTATTCTGTTGTTAATAATATTAAATATTTTAATATATAGTATTTTTAAATGAAAACAAAATAAATTACTCGGATTTCTCTTCCTGAACCTGTGTGAAATGTTTAAGTCTACAAAAAGTTGTTATATTAATGAATTTTTAGAACAATATTTTGAGTTTGTCCAAATATTGTTGATAAATTACCTGTTCCATGAAGAAGGATAGAAATTGAAAAAATAACATTTTCAGGCGTTGCCTAGTATGCAGGTGAAATAATTCAATTAGATGAATCTCACTCGCATAAATAAAAATTTCAGCTCTTTAACTTCACAAACATCAACAGATGAAAGAATTTAAGGAATATAGATGTTCAAATATGGGCAGAATTGTGAATGTTACACAGTGTGTAAAGTGGCCACTTAAACCAGCCATTGACAGGTCATAAGCCCTGTAGATGCCTAGACTTATATATTACCTTCTCTTAAATGTTCTTCATCTATGTTGTAATATGTTAATTTTTAGAATGTTAAATCCTCACAATATGTATATTTGCATTAAACTATGATATTTTACGAGCGTTATTAGTAATTATTTTTTTAAACCTTTTTAATCTTGTTTCAAATCGTCGAGTTTCTGGCATAATTTTGTAACTTTATTTAACTAGTTGTGAGATATTGCACTTTCCGAGTTAAAAACTCATCCTCAAAAACAGTCCAAATAAAATAAACAATTAAATAAACTGCCCGATGAACTAAAAAAGGAAAAGTCGAATAGCAAATCTAAAACTGTCGCAATCAAAAATATTACTTTAACGTTTTTGATAGTTAAAGTTGTTAAATTAAATATATATGGATAGTGTATAATACTGTGTTTTATGTTTCATAAATTATGTTTTCTTACTGTTTTGAATTCTATAAACTGATATTATGTATTGTCACAAAGATGTTTTTTTTTATGTACTGCCCCAAATGAGTATTTTATATAACTCCCGGGAGTATAATATCTTGATCATGTATTAAATGTTTGATTGATAATAAAAAAAATAACAAATTAAATAAAAAAAGTAAGATCTTTTTATTTATAAAATATAAATTACTTTTATTTATTTTTAAACAAAGATTAGTTGATTCCATTTTAAAAATATTTCATTTTTCGAAAATTTTTAGCTACCAACCTGGCCAGAAACCCAACAATATGCGGTTTATTTTTAATCCTTTACTTTAATTTTCTCGTATATTTATTTGAAAATATTTTTCATTATCATGCATATTTATTACTTCTACTTATATCATTGTTCGTTTACTGTACAGCGGGTAAAAGTTCAATAGTGTGGTGTTTAGTATAGTATGCTTTTAATATCATTTTTTTTAAAAACTCCGTTTAAAAAGTTAAAAAGCTACATAAAAAGAATAATAATTTGAGTTTTCCAAAATCTGGATTAAATCATATTCATAGACTTACATATTGTTTTCCCAAATAAGTTCTCTTTTTTCTGTTAAAATATTTGTCATTCATGAGTAGTAAAAAAATATTTGAAACAAAACGAAATAGTAAAAAAATTATAAACGCCAATAAAGATAAACCATTTTGAGGTATTAAAGTAGTGTATTTCCGACCTACAAAAACCAAAAATTTATTATTCAAAAAGTTCCCGATAAAGAATAGTCAATTCATACAAGATTTAACACAAATTCATACCTTTTCTTTAGGCGAAACCGTATAATTTGGTTTGTTCTAGCCTTCGAACAAGCGAAACTAATTACCTGAATGAGGCGTACTCCTTTTACGCTGCCATCAGAGGCAGAGCGTACTACTCCAGGGCATCTAAGGAAGATAGGTCCGACCTGATGGTGAAAAAACTCCGCTACTACGCACGCTTCATCGTCGTTTGTCTTCTGCTAAAGAAGATGAAGCTAGTGAGGGAGCTCGTTGGAGAACTGGACCGACAAATTGTGGACTATGCCAGTACATATGACCCAGAAGACCAAATAGAATGGAACGTGGTTCTGGATGAAATTAAGTCATTTGTCAAAGCAGAGGCTATGGTATCCGTTCTGCACGCCGATTCCAACCCCATCGTACTGTCTCATAGGTAGGTACATCTTTATATCAGCATATTAATGTTGTTTGTATTATTTTTAAACCACAACAGTAGCTCAATCACAAACAACTATCGACGTGCTTAAAAACATGCTAAGCAACTTTATTGAAAATTGTTATCACGTCGCTTATTAGCACGTCGATAGTTATTTGTGATTGAGCTACAGGCCAAGAGGCCAATTAGTTCTGAATTACAGCCCAGAACACCCAATTTCCACGAGCAATATCACATTTCATCAACGCGAATCAAACCCGAAACTCCGGAGGAGTGAAATTCAGCCATTTCATTTGTTATTTACTTAAAAATTAAAAAAAATCATAAATGATTTCCCATTTTAGGAGATATTTTTTACGAACAATTATGTAAATTAATTCCTTTCAATTCCTATGTACTTAGCGTTTCTTTTCACCCACGCAATCCTTTTTATAAAATACGTTTTGTTTCATTTTATTTTTAAAAAAACACGACAAAGAAAGGGATTATTACTTTATCTTAAGTCCATAGAAATAAAAATAGTTGTTTCCTTCAGAAAAAACACAGGTAGAGTTTCCCAGTCATCGAGAAAAATAACATTAATTTATAAATTACCAACAAAACCTTTTTTTAATTTCTTATAATTGATTATAAAAAAAACAATGAAATGAAACCAAACAGGTTTCGTAAAAATAATTTGAAGTATATGTATCACGCTTATGAATTGCAAAGCACAATAATTTATGGCTCCAATTTGTATATTGAACGAGGAAACCATTTGATTCATACATGCCTATTGCCTATTCTATTTCATCGAAATCTACCAGCTCCGACTCGCTGCTCCGCAGGCGCAAAGTGCAAACACTGAGTGTGTTTATCGCGGCTCCCAACTAACGAAGGTACCCCCAGTAATGCGGTTTCTGATTGGTCAATAGAAACTTGAGCCAAGATAGATGATAAAATTAGAAAGTTCAGGGTTTAAAAAAAAAATCCTAACAGACTATTTAACTAAACTATGTTTCAATCAATTCAACTGAATTTTTATGTATCGTATTATCATCGCTATGATTTTTAAAAGTTTTGTATTTTTGAAATTACTCCGCGTGTGACGTTTTAAGTTCCCTTCCCTTCTCGCGTGTTCTGCTAATGGGTCATTTGACTTACTGCAAACCGGAAATCTATCATAATTCTCTCTTCATTGGTTGATTCGGGAGAACTAGTGACGTCATCCAAAGTAGTTCGTTTTGATTAAAATATTTTTTTAAACACTTTCAAGTAACTTTGGCGTACAATTTAATGCTTTAATTTTTACCGCGCTTAAGAACTAATTTTTAAATCTGATTTCTTGTAGAGCTGAACTTCTTCTGAATTGAGTAAAAAGTTCAAACTAACGTTCAAACCTTGGGCGTTATTCATTTTATTATTATTATTCCTTTTCGCATCTAATGGTGCATAGGGCACTGCATTGATACACCAACTGCATCGTATCTTGTTCATTTTTGTTACATGTAGGTATCCATAGTTAAAATAATACTCAGAGTCCCGATACAGACATCTACTGAAGAAATATTCCACAAATCACAACTTATGACACCAAAACAATTATACGCTAAAATAATACTCACTTATAGATTCAAAAACTACTCTTACTTAAATGAAATACATAACCCCCACAAAACATCACATACAAATAATATAATCACTAGATCCTCAACACAAAGACAACTTAAACAAATACAAACTAATATCACTTTCAGTCAAATGGATTTTGAATATTATTCAATTAAAATATATAACCTACTTTCACTATCTATTAAAACAATTAGTAACGAGAACATGTTTTAAAAGGCTATAAAAAAATGAATATTGGAGCTAGGCAGAAGTAAAATGGATTGTCTAATTCGCCCAAACCAATATTGAATCAACTTCAAATCGGGTTGTGGTCCCGTGGCTAGTGTCTCGGGCTCACAAACCAAAGGTCCGTGGTTCGAATCCCACTCTACCCCAACTTGATTCCATTTTCTAATAGTGAGTTATTTACAACTCGTTGAAAATGGCCCTCAAAATTAAATATTTGGGTAAATCATGAGAACGCAAATATTTCTTTTTTAATAAAAAGAAAAAAAAAAAAAAAAAAACTGCTCCACAAGTGTATAGCTTATGTAAGGTTTTTGTTATTTTCATTGTGCGTTTTGTAATATAAATAATAAAGATGTACATTTATACCTGGTTTTTAAAACAGTCTGAATATTGTATTAATTATCTCTGTTTATTAAGTTAGTGAGTGTTCTTTGTTAATTCTAAAATGTAAAAACATTTCAAAATAGTACTTGGCACGGGTAACCCCAGTGAGGTCACATTATTTTTATTATTGTTTATAGTTTGTAAGAGCCATGACGATACGAATAAATAAATAAATAAATAAAATCTTACACTTCTGTGTCAATACATGGACTAATGAAAATGTTTTAAAAATTTCTTTGTTTCAGACTGAGCCCTTTGACCACGCCCCCGGTGGAGCGGTCCCCCGTGATGAGCCTTAGCCTGCAGGAGATCCTCATCATAGGCAGCTGTGCGGAGCAGGTCAAGTTTTCCGAGCTGACCATGGACATGTTCCGCATGCTGCAGACCCTGGAGCGAGAGCCGCAGGAAGACTACAACCACTTGTACGATACGTCTCCGGCCGCGGCGCCGAGCAGAAACTACGCGGGAATGCCCACGACTAAAGGTTTGAAAATATTGTTTTATTTTACAATAATTTATTTATTTATAAATAACAAAAAATCATATTCAGAATATTACTTATTTTTCTGATTACGTATAAACACTAATAAAACACACATTTAAATAAAACTCACAATGTAAATGATTGAAATTTAAATGTGTTGCTACAGGGAGGGAAAACATTTTTAAGAAGGGAATATGGAAGTCTAGGCATTTACAAGGCTTATGGTCTGTCATTGGCTGGTTCAAGTAGTCACTTTACTGTCTGCAAAAAAATGGACATTGTTGATTTGAGTTTGAAATAAATTTTTGAAAAAAAAAAGTTAATATAAAACCCATCTTATATACCTTATACATGTATACACGAATAAAATGCAGATTTGAAAAAAAAATATCTATGTAAACGATCAAAATTAAAGTGATAACTATTTATATATTTACAAACGTATTTATGAAAAAATTAAAAAATATTTATAATCTGTTAGCGGTGATAAATGATCGCGTGTTTTGGAAAAGTTTTTGTTATTTTTCTGTTTCGTCAGTACAGTCTGGGCCCCGATTACAATGGGCAGTTAATATTTATCTTCAATTTTATCTATAAAGTAAAATTACGTTTTCTGTATGAAAAGCAAAATATGACTACATTTTTTTCTTCTAAACATGTTCAATAGATACTGACGAAGATAGTTTAAATGTTCATGCAAATATACTTATTTTTGTACACAAATATCGGTTTTTATTTATAGATAGCCGAAGATAATTCTGTTAACTTTCTATTGTAATCGTGGCCCTGGAGCCGCATAGGCCTCCCCCATCTCTTTCTATTTAGCTCTTGTGTGGCTGTGATGTCACACTAGTGTACATACGATACAATACTTGATATATCTCTCTTATTTGTTCAAATGATGAAGTTGTATTTTTTGTAATCTTCAAATGGACAATTTCACACTGTATTTGGAAAGTAAAATTTGTATAACTCTGCTAGATTTTAATAAAAAAATATTTATCCTTGTCACGTGTGAGATGTGACGGCAATACAGCGATAAATTTGTATAAGAGAGCACGAAGATAGAACTCATAACAAGGCTTCTTTTCTATCTTCATAGAGACGCTGTTTTATGGCTGGTGTTAGTGTGAAACAGATTCAACCGGTTATTGACAGTGATGGGGGACGCACGCACGTACACGCACGATCTCTTGGCAATGTGTGGGTAATCAATATATGTATGAATTGGTTTTGAATTATGAAATCAGGTGAGTGTGCAAATCTGAGACAGGTATGATTTTTAATATTAAGAAAGGGTCTTTGAGACGGTTTGGTCATGTAGAATGAATGAATGATAAAACGGATATGGGTATTTTTGGCAAAAATAAACGATGGCAATGAGGACGACCAACGAAGAAGTGGAATGATCAGATAAACCAAAATCTTAAGTCTGGTCATGTCAAAAGCAGACAGAATCGAAGGGCATGTATCCCAGGATAGACCTGTGAGGGGGTCCATCTTCTCTGCCTATCCCTACAGGGGAGTTGCGTGATTGTTAATCTGTAGACTATGATGGGCGTTTCTAAGCCGTTAGTCATTGTCTTGGTCTTTGATTTGTTTATTGTTAGGCCTACTTCTGTACTTTTTGACGCAATGTTTTGGATCATATTTTTAAATATACAATTGTAAATACATATAAAAAATACAAGATATTTGATGTCTAGACAGTGATGCCAAACCTAGACTCGAGGGTCAGACACTGACCCACGCAGACTTTTTAATTGACCCACACGTTGCAACCAACATGAGCCAGTGCTTAAAAAAAGAAAGAACAAAATTTGACCCACTTCTCAAAAAGGTTCGTTATCGATCTAGAACCTCAATCCGTACTCAGTCGAAGAAAAATTTCAACTTATGAACTTTTGCGTAATGCCGGTGTATATTAGAAATGGATATTTCAGTTATTTAAAAAAAGTTGCAGTAACAGTTGCGTTTCTTGAATTAAAAGTTTTCGTAAAGCTGGTTCTTAATAACTGTATAGAGAAGCGTGGGTCGAAAATATAGTACAAGCAACTGCCGAAACAGTTTCACATTTTTTCGTTTTCATGAGGCAAGGGGAGGGCTGCCTACGATAGTTTCGACACTGCAGTGTAAACTGTTTTCAGTGTTTTTTTTTTTAATTAAAAAATAGTTTCTGAAACAACAGTGAAAAAAAAAAACAATTTTATTTTTTTTACTCACAGTTTTTTTTTTACAAAACCGTTTTAGCAGTTTTTTTAAGAAAAGCTGTTTTAAAATAACAGTTTCAATTCAAACTACCTTATTGTATATATGTATGCGAATTCAGGCCCCTTATAAAATATCATACCAGTGGAATTCACCGTTTTTATTTTACCCGCTTGAGAAGAGTAGGCGGTTTGATTTGAACAAACGTAAAGAAAACAACCTCCTGTAATAAGTATTGTAAAGGTGCTGCAGTAAACTTGGCTCGGACACGTAAGGGTGTGTGCTGGGATGTTTAAGGGTGGGTGAGAGCGTGTGTGACGGGTAATTGGCCTTAACGCAAACCATACCTACATGATATATTCATCATTTATCATCATTATTGCCTTTCGGCACCTAATGATGCATAGGGCACTGTATTGGTACACTGATTGCAGCGTATTTTGATCATTTTTGTTACATGAATGTAAAATGATCAGTCTTACGCTTCAGGAACCAGTTCAAGAACTATGAAATATTCAAGTGTATAAGCATCCTTTAAAATCAATATCAACCATATCGGGAATCCAAACCGAGACATCTTGGTAGACAAACGCGCTGACCATTACACCACGAGGCTGACAAACAAAATATATTAAACTCAGTAATTTAAATTACGCGGGAATGCCTCTTACGAAAATTTAAAAAATATAATTTCAAAGAAATAATGATTCGAAATATTTAAAAATTGACCTCATTAAAAATAAAAGGAAATAATAAGTGATTAAAATTACTAGGAAATTACTTTTAAGAAAGATTTCATAATTTAATTAATATTTGAAGCTCCTCCATATATTTCAACTTATATTTCAAAGTATAAATAATATTTTGGATTGATAGTGATCCAATTTATTATTGAAATCGTCGAACAATAATCTTGTGAACAGATTAGATTCCCTTTAAATATGCGAATATACTCGTATGTATAATATCGCTACCTTACTTTGAAGATGTTGTATCCGAATTTTTAAGATTTTAAAATTTAGCATTCTTAGAGCTACAATCTTGCGCGCAACTGTTTTCAGATTATCAAGCTATCAAATTCACATACATATATGGTTACCATATGACAAGCGTTTGCGCATTTGACGGGCATTTTAAGGTAAGTCAAGCGAGCGGCCGGCGAAATTGTTCTGAGACAGCCTCTTTGAATTGAGTCATCTAAAATTTTCAAGTACCTACCGGAAAAAAATGCCGCAATGTATTCTATTCCCCCCCCCCCCCTCCGTCCACCCCCTGTTCATGGCATTTGGGTGAAGGATTATGAATCTACCGATTTATTTTTCAGAATCTATCACTTATTACTTTTATTTTATTATTCTGATTTTTCTGAAAAATTCATTCATTTTGAAATGGTTACCCTATAAAAATACTTTATTTATGTTAACATGGTATCCGCGTTCGAATTTGCATTAAAGATTTCTGCGTCCGGCGACTTATTTGTCAATTCCTCACACAATTGATCGTATTCTTCTAAAACACCTGTTTAGCAAGGTGGGAAAACGTGCTAACCACTACCCTACGAACCCGAAAAAGTCTAGTCTCTTTTTGGAATATTTTCAACACAAATACCTATAGATTAGGTAATTTAGAAAAATGTGTATAATTCAACATTAGTTTTAATCAACTATCTTCATCATTCCATGTTCGCTCCTTAGTTGGAGTATATATTGTCCACGAAGGGCCTTCATCCATCTCTATTGGCTGCCAGGTCCTGTGCGTCTTCCTAATTAAGGTTCGCGATCCGTAGTTCTAACAGGCGGCCTCCGTGGTGTAGTGGTCAAGATTCTTGACTAACGCACGGAAGGTTCCGGGTTCGATTCCCGATGAGAACACAAAAAAATTAAAAATGTGATTGTTCTCAAGCCTGGGTGCTCTGTGATGTAATTCACCACTGTAATTAGGCCTCCTGGCCTGTTGTGGTGCACAAAAATGTAAATGTAAATGTAAAAACATAAACTGCCCACAAACATTTTGATTTAACGTTATTATTTATGGTAAAATAATAGAGAATTTCTGCATCCGGGCAAATGATGCGTACAGTTTTGTGTATGAAATAAAAACCGAATCCTGGACAAGTGTTTCGACTCAAAGGCTGCTCAGGTAAAAATCCTAAAAAAGAAATTCAAGTGGAGAACCGTCCACCTTGTAGTGTAATTATTGGCACGTTTACCTACAATGCTCAATTCCTAAGAGAGTTCAGATTAAGATTTGTTTTTAAATGTGGTTTTATACTGAAATATTTCACTATCCCTGTGCCTCGATGATGAACGCTATCTTCATCTGCATATATCGAGATGGTATACTTAACTTCTGTACTATCTGTATCTTCCTCGGTATGTTCTTCCTACTTGTCATCTCGACATCATATGATCGAAACGAACCAATTAATGACCGCAAAAATTAGTCCACGTTCCTTACTTCATTGACATTTTAAATAAATCTCATTTATATTTTAAATAGGCTTCCCAATTCAAGCAAAAAAAGCTTGCTTAAATTTGATTTTTATATGACTATTGCCAAAACGATATGCTTAAATATCGTTTGCATTTATCTACTGATGTAGTAGTGAGTGATAAAAGCCGAGTCCCAATACGTTCTCTCAGAAATATAGTAAAAGAGATGGAAAAAATACAATGACTAAATTATTTTTTTACAGTGGTAACTTTTTAACGCCTCGGTACTCTTTTGTGTTAATAGAACAGAACGTAGCAACATTATTTTCGCATCTAGGCGTTCGTTTTATTAAACTGACAGTTATGACCGAATTTAATTCGACTTCAAAATTGACTTATTTCTCTATTATATTTTTAATACGCTTTTGAGAAAAAAAGTGCCAAACTCAAAACGATTAAATTTTTTGAAAAATTATAATTAAAGGAAAAATCGCTCTGTGGAACAAAATTTTTGATACTTTTAATGCGTAGATAAACGTTTTGATGTTAGTACAACCGATGTACTTACATCAAAATTTGATGGTGGGGGGTATCGGAAGTATATCTTTGTAGTCGGTCGGGAGACCTTTATTTTTAACTATGACGTCATACTGACCCTATGTCATTTAAGAGCGTAGATATGTGTACCGTGACGTACGCTTCCCCTTGTTTCATATCGATGTACCTACCCAAATTTAAAGGCGGGGGCTCGGTAGTATATCTTTGTAATTGCTACAGGGAGTTTATCTTCAACTATACCGTTAGGGTGAAAGTATGACGTCTTTATCTTCCCATCATCCCCGGACTGGCACCTGAAGCGTAAGACTTATCACTCTACCTTTCTGTATCAAATTGTTGAGATACGCTGCATTTCATTTAACAAAACAGCGCCCTATGCACAATCGGGTGCGGATAAGGGTTCGATTATGACCACAGAATTTTTCGAACAAAGCATATTTATTTTTCGAATACGTTTTTTAGAACCTTGTAAAAGTAAGTTAATTGTGTATCTATATTTTACTCAATCTGTTCAGTGATGGCCCACTTTGATCTCTACCCTTTTCTCCCTTTTTGTACCCTTTTATTCCTAAATAAACTTCATTTGATAATATTTCCGACTTTGGAAACACCTTAATTGGCCTGGGACATTTACTTAACTCTCGCAAAACTTTTTTACTCATGAATTTAATTTCGATGTACTCTTTTATTTTTATTCAACAAACAAAATTTATAAATAAGACGTAGGTATTTGGGGTCAAGTTGAAACATACACGCTTCGAGATAATTTAAAATGATACAATCGATTCGTTGCAACAGAAAATTTTTGAGAAGGGAATATGGAAGTCTAGGCATTTACAGGGCTTATGACCTGTCCTTGGCTGGTTTAAGTGGTCACTTTACAAACATAATAACAATTATTTACCATAAATCCCCACCACCGTTTATATCTTCCTACAAAAAAATCATCTATAAAGTACGCCCAGCGCCCAGCGCCCAGCGCCCAGCCCGTTCGCAGTGAATGATAAAACTAGCCTTAGCTTATTCTTTTTACATCTTCAACCTAGTCGCGTTTTTTCAGTACTAAAACGAGCTTGCGATTACAAATATTATTTGGTCTCAGTTTAGAAACTAGTATTCTGATCATTTTTTCTTAAAGATTATTTTTCTTTGATAGAATACCGTTGACATATTATTATTTATCACATAAGACATGTGGCGTTCGAAGTGGCCGTTTTTGGAATTATCAATTTTAAAAGGAATCGGCCAGTGCTCAGTGTTGATATTTCTATCATAACGGAAATATCTGCTGAATGTCATTGTGGTATTTTAAATAATTTTTGTACAAGTGTTGCATTAAAATAGTGTAGAATAAAGCTACGTATATTTCGCGAAGTTAATAATTGTTTAATGAGTTGATTTTTACAGCACCACAGAAAAAAAACCATTTATAATTATGTTACTTACATATTATGTACTAATAAATGTAGGAACAAATTGATGAACATTTTTTGTAGATTACTTATAAAATAAATCACTGATTCCACTGCTTTACACACTGTGTTACATTCGCCGTTCTGCCTATGTTTGAACATCTGCATTTCCTCAATTCTTCCATCTGTTGACTTTTATGAAGTAAAGGAGCTAATACCTTATCACGTGGGTGAGATTCTACTTAAACCAGTTTAGAGATTTTTTATTAACAAAATTATTATTTTCTAATTCTACGGTTTGTTGATTTATTATTAACCTAACATTTAAAATACTTAATATTGAAATATAATTATTTAAAAAATATATATACAAGTCACAAAAGGTGACTTTATTATTTGACGAACGTAAAATAGTATGTTACTAGTCTATTATGTATTGGCGAAAACGCAATAGGAAACAATATTTTTAAATAAAAACTTTGTTATTGTTGATAGATCAATGAAGGATTATAATTGTCTCAATAACTCGTAGTTATAAAATGAATTATTAATGCCTAACAAACTTTTAACCTTAAATATCTGTTAACTAGTGAATTGGACTTAATGTTTTTTTCACAGAACACCCATAATATATTAAAAATATAATTAAAAACGTCGTAAAATAAACAAAAAAATAAACATAAGGAAAATGAGTAGTATGAATTTAGAACACATTTTTCTAGTGCATTGTTTTTCAAAATTATTTTTAGTTAAAACAAATTATTTGCTTTTAGGTATTCTGTGCAAAATATGAGTAAATCTTCATGATATAAATATTGATATGAATGAAACAAACACTTCTGCACACGCGCAACGTGCATACCTACCATGCTTTCATACCTCTGATTATGCTGTAAAGTATAATGAAACACACAGTTGGTTCCACCGATATCAGGAATTAAAGCTTGGCAATTTCGTGTGCATTTTCGATCACAAAATTCAAAAGTCTAGCGAAGTTTTAATTGCATTTATTTTTTAATCCCTTTGTGACGTACGTATTTTGTACGACGCGAGTACAGCAGGTACATGAAGGGCTGTTTCCAGTGCAGTAGATTACAAAATTACATCACATCGTCGCTGACTACCTACAGCCGATGTTTTATTAAGTAAGCGCAAGAGCTTCGTCACAACCGCCAGTCAACTTCAATAACCAATAATACGATTATTATATGCACCGATACCCGGGCAAATTGGTTTGCTGGAAGAAATTACTAGCTAGAAACTGACGGAGCTAACCATTTTGCATTGTACGTACGAGAAATCAATAATAAACCAATTAAAATTTATAGTAATACGACCAATTTCTCGTAGATTGTATATAGTTTCACAAAATATGGCAGAGTTTCCCAACGTAGCGGGTGCCTGTTAATGGATCTCGCCCTTTGGGAGTTTATTCTATCAGTCAAATTGGTGCTCCATCAAACTAAGGTCAGTTACGAAGTTGCAACGCGGGTACAACTATGAAGACGAGGTTTAGTACCACTCAAAACTTACTTTAAAAAGGTTCTTTTTGTTTCTCTAAAATGTACGGAAAAAGGAATGACAATAGATTAATATTGACGAAAGTATATATACTAATTGGTCAATGACGTACCCACGTGTGATGATTTCATCTAAAATATAGAGTTACGGCCGATGAAGCAAGTCATCATTTCATATTGAATACAATACATTAAATTATGCAAGACTAACAGTTATTTTTTTATTTTCATTTAATAAACATAGACGGCAAATTTGCCTTTTACAAACATTTATAATTCTAACATATTTAGCTTAATATTAAAAAAAAAACATAAAATTCCTTGTACCCAAGATTTATCAAAAAAAATAAATCTAAAAATTTTACAAGATTTATATTTTAAAAAATAACCTAAGAATTATAAATCATATTCAGTAGAAAGTTTAAATAATAAAACGTTATACAGTAATTCAACAAGAAAATCATAAGTACTGTTTCATACAGCTGGGCAAAGTAAACAAAAAACTGTATGTATTATGAAATGCATGAATAAATAAATATAATTACCTTTCACCATCTTTGAAAAAGTTCAAAAGGTTTGTTCTATAGGAACAATACCCTACACTAAATATATCAGATACGTGGGAATAACTATTGCCGAGTTCATGAAGTCTATTGAATACGGCATTACAAGTATACACTGTCCGTGAATTGTTGCTACAAAACGGTGGCACCTGTCTAGTCATTCTTTCAGGCACATAAAACGTCCGTTTACATAATAATAACGTCATGTAGTATATTCCAAGGCCTACTACATACAGGCCATGGCGCGCCACGGATTTTTAAGTGTCACGTGACCAAGTCAGTGCTTCGAGAAAGTGCTGTTCTGTAGGACCGGCACCGGCCGGCGTTCTACGATCTACATTATCTCTGGCGCGACCGTTTGCATATGGCGTCGTTTGTTGTTGTTGACTGTTATTGATATTTTATGTTGTTTTACCGCATTTATATTTAATAAACAAAGTTATTAGTGTGATTTAAACAGTGAAGTTTACTTGGAAAATAAATTGGTAAGTAAATTTTGTATTTATAATGCGAAGTTAATGTTAAAATAAGTTCGAATTTTATTTGACGTTTCAAACATTCAACAGATTTCAATGAAACGTTCATACTTTGTAACCGATATAGCCCTTTCTTCTTGTTTATATTTAATTTTCCAATGTATTTATGTTACCCATAAGTACATATACACGTCTTTTATTTATAACGTTAGTTAATATTTTCAATAACATCAATGTTCCATATTTGAGGTTATTTGTCACTTGAATATGGCTTGCCTACGAGAGATGATTTTAATTTAAATTTCTGCTTGTTATCTGTATCCCTACCTAGTGGCGCATAATGCACTGTATTATATCGATACGGTGTAATCTCAGCCATTAATTACAAGAAGCCTCGCGAATCAGGGTAACATATTAAATTATTATAGTAAAAATGTACTGTTTATGTTAGATTGTCAAAGTAAGACCCAATTAAGCATTGTAAAATTCCTATGCCTTATTTTATTGTTGTTTTATTACAGGTTATTCACAAGATGGGAAGGTGTTGCAGTGTTATTGGCTGTAAATCCAACTACCGCTCACAAGGTGGAAGTGTATCCACATTTGCTCTTCCTAAAAATGATGCTCTACGGAAAAAATGGCTTCGTCGAATTCCAACGGATTTATCTGGAATAAAAAATCCGTATATTTGCATCAAACATTTTGACGAATCCAAAATCATACGAAGCGATAAGTGCACAGTACGCGGGGAAGTTATAGATATGGCTCGCAAAATTCCCAAGCTTTCTGAGGGAACCGTTCCTACGATATTTCCAAACGCTCCTAAGTATCTGTCTACCGCCCCCCAAGTGTCCAGGAGACTCGCCGATGTGGAGGCATCCCGGATGGAGGCTGCTCTCAAAAATAGCCTCGACGATTTTAAGAAGCACAGTGCAGCGAAGACTATAAAATCTTTGGATGATCTAAAAAAAAACTTTTCCTCCAGGAAGATGTCAAATGAAATCAAACCAGAATGGGTTATGACGGAGACAGTGTTACACAAAGTTTTATGTTTAATGGATTCAAATGATGCGCCTTGTGTTTTAGGGGCTATTAAAGTGATGAGTGATTTGCAAGTACATTTATATTTACATAATAAGTTAGTAAGTAAGAGTCGACATCCAAAAACCATTAATTTAATTAGAAATATAGACGATTTGAGTGAATTGATAAATTTTATAGAGTCTTCTATCAATAACCATGCCATCATTGCTGTCGATTTAAATGATGTCCTAATTATGTTGCAAAGACACTTCCCGGATGCTGATCCGGGAATAACGTTCATTATAGAACAAATAAACTATGCCGCGACCCTTAAAAATCTCCGCCGGTACAGTGGGAACACTTTGATATTTGCAGCAAGTATGTTTGTGCATTCTTCGGCCATGTATCACATGTTATACAATAGTCAATATTTGTGCATTCCACACCCTAGAAATATTAAGAAATTGATTGCAAAATTTAGTTTATTTGATCACGATGTAAAGGGTAGTGTAGAATATTTAAAAACAAAAAAGCAATTCTTAAAAAAAGAAGAACTTCTTGTGAATTTACAATTAGATGAAATTTATATAAGTCCTCAACTTAATTTTAAAGGGGGTAATTTATATGGAAGCAGTAATACTGATCCATCAAAAATTGCCAAAACTGCTCAAGTATTTATGGTATCGAGCATTTTGTCAAAATACAAAGATGTCGTTAGTATAGTGCCAGTAAATAATTTGACAGCCGAACAACTAAAGTCGATGATAATTAATGTTATAAAGGAGGTTGAAGATATTGGTTTTAAAATAATATCTTTAATTTCTGATAATAATGCCATAAATAGGAAGGCATTTGAATTGTTCCAACCGAATAAAATATTACTCCCCAGTGTACCTCACCCGATAGATAACAGTAGAACATTATTTTTTATTTTTGATCCTGTTCATATAATCAAATGCGTTCGTAACAATTGGATATGTAAGAAAGGTGATAATTGTGTAATGAAATTTCCTGATATTGATAATTTTAACGGAACGTTGGAAGCTCAATTTCAACATTTGCGTTTAGTCTACGAACTAGAGAAAAGGTCACTTGTTAAATTTGGACACATGTTATCATACAAAGCACTGTATCCTAGCAGTATTCAAAAACAAAATGTGTCATTGGCATTAAAAGTTTTTAATGAAAAAGCTATTGCAGGGTTAAAGTGTGTTGCGCTTAAAAATCCTGAAACCTTTTTAGACTCTGAGGGTACATTAACTTTTTTAAATATATTTTGTAGATGGTGGAAAATTATCAACGTACATAGCGCATTTGAAGGAAAGCGCTTTAACGATCCGCACAGGGAGCCCATGAGGGAAGAAAGTTGTGATAACATAAACTTCTTACAAAACATGTCCAGATGGTTAAAGAATTGGAGGGTTGCAATTCCTGTTAGTAATTCTTTAAGTGCGCAAACATTTCAATATCTTATCACCACTTTAGATTCATTCTTATTATTAATTCCATATATGTTCTCCATGTACAAAATAGATTACCTCCTACTGGGCAAGTTCCAGAATGATGATCTGGAAGCAAGATTCGGGTGTTATAGGCAAATGAGTGGAGCTAATTATTACATTAGCTATATTCAAGTCTTGGAAAGCGAAAGGAAACTTCGCTTTAAAAGCAGCATTATATTAGTATGTAATGGAAATAATATTCCATTAAAGACACTTCTTCCTGAAGTAACTGCATCCACGAATAATGTCTCTGTGGATTTAAATATTTATAATGATGTAATATATTCTGAATTTTGTTTAGGTAATATTCCTGAGAATTTGATGCCAATTATTACATATATTGCTGGCTATAATGTTAGAAGAGAATTGAGAATAAAGAAATGTGATATATGTGTAGCGTGGCTTCAGTCATTAGATAAGGAGGTAGAAGTTGAAAATGTTCCCAAAGAGTTGATTTTGGAATTAGATAGAGGAAAGTTAATATTACCGACTGAGAGTCCCGTTGTTGCCACAGCATTGGTATGGTTTAGTTTGCAAAAAATTTTGGATTCTTGTCCTGATATTTTTATTAGTGGCCAGAATCAACTCTACATTTTGAATAAGATATGTGTTTCCAAATTAAATGATTATTTTTTACTTCAGGATGATTTTTTAAATCAATGTACTTGTAAAAAATCTTTGCAAATAATATTAGAAAACATTTGCCATAGAACCTGTAAAATCCTCTTAAGTAACTTAGCAAAAAACAAAAATGATGAACTTGCTGTAAAAAGTTGTACCGGATCAGCTAGGAAAGTACAAAAATTTAATTAGTTATATCTTATCTAGTACATACCATCAATTCTCTTAACTTTCTTGTGTTAAACTTAATATCATGCTTTGATGTTCGAATACATTATTAGCAATATTGAATTTTGTGAATTCTATATAATTGTCTTAGTATTTGGTTGTGAATATAAATGAATTTATTGTTTGTTATGAAATGTTCTTTGGATATCAACTCTTCACTTTTATAGCCAAAAGCCCCTAGAACAACAAACTTTCCTTCCAATGCAATATGTATTGAACAATTTTTCATTCTGCTTTTATAATTTTCATAATGTTTATTGGTGAATTATGAATGAACATGTTTTTTTAAAAATTTTATTATAAAATGTTTTTTAAATGTTGACTCTTCACTTGTTGACAGTACACAATGTTGACTCAGCACCCAAAAGACAACACATTTTTCTTAAAATGCACCATTTATAATTTTCAATTCTTCATTTGTGTACACTGTTTTTACAATTGTGAATTATCAATGAATATGCTTACTAAAATATTTTTTCATCTGATATCTTGTAATGCTTAAACTATTTATATATATTGAATTAGAAATGTGTGTATTCTTTAATTCTTTTCTCCACAAAATGTTATTTTACAAATTTAGCTTTGAAATTTGTACATTCTATTTAAATAATTGTCTTTCTATATGTGTTTGTTTTTGAAAATGATAAATGTGTTTTTTTTTTTATTTAGTTAAATTTTATAAATTATCTGCTGATTATTTTTTTCATCTGTTCAAGTTCAAATTGCGCTTCCAATGTCTCAATTTCAACATAAATTAATGTAAGGAATTGATTAAAAACGATTGTTTCCTAGATAATGTTACACATTATTTGTCTATTTTTGTTTGATTTGATAGTAAAATTAAATTTTGCTGTAAATTATGTGTTTCCATTATTATTACGTATATACTTAACTGTGTTTTGTTAAATAAAGAATGGCTATTTATAAAATATTTTCATTTATTTCTTTACCTTTACCCTTTTACAATGTGTCAATTTTAATAATTGAAACATCTTCAGCGTCGTAAAACTTTTTCATACGGTGAAAATCGACCCGCACATTGCGTACCGAATACTAGAATACGACGGCACTGACTTCGTAATTCTGCGACCGCGCGCCTAGGCCTGTATGTAGTAGGCCTTGGTATATTCTCGCCGTGAAGACATAAAGAACAAAGGAACGTGGCCTATAAAGAGACCATAGAGCATGATAACGCCGTCAGCCCAAGAAAATGAGCCCGAAGAGTCAACCCAACTAAGTCAGCTCAGCGTAGTTACCCAGTTCCAGAATGTAGTCCAAGTTCAAGCAGTTCAACTCACCATCGCCATTACTCCCGTGTTGCGTAAAAAATCTGTAAATTAATTCGCCATGTAATAAATACACCTTGGAATACCAACATCGTGTTTTTTGTCATCTTCAACTGGAGTAGGAGCTCCAAACCTTGCCAACAATCTAAACTCTGCACACACACACTTGTCGTTATAGTAAAACATTGGTTCGCCAGTCTCTAAAGCCCGTTTGATGGTTCGTAAACTACAGATTTCGTAGAGCAACTACGAATAAAGTGACTTTCAAACATAAAGGCGGGGATTTAAAAAATCTAAATAAACAAAAAAACACCGCGTTAAAATCTGTAACATGATAAATAAATAAAATACTTTTTTAATTAAAATAAATTTGTATGGCCATCGTTCCATACACGTCATCTTTGTTCATGATGATTCTAACATGAAATAAGTATTTATTATGTACTAATAAATTATATATTATCACTGTGTTATGAATGAAAAAATGAATCCATAAGCATTAATTATTATAATCAACTTGTTTTGATTTTTTAGATAATCTTGAATTACTAAAAACGTGTTTGCAAAATTTCACTATTTATATTACTTACGACTTACGAGTGAAACTTTGATTTTAGCCACAGACAGAGCTTTGTAAAATATTCAATAGGTGGCGGCGTTTTACGAGTATTTTCACAGAATATGAATACAATATGTAGACGTTATGCATTCGAATTTGCTCTGAATAGTTGAAATAGACTCGACATGATTAGATAAATCACAACATTAAATCTGAGCTTGTCAATGAAGGCAACGTATGACAAGATATAGAAATGAAATTAGATTGATGATGAATCCAAATTGTCCGATCGTTCTTGATTTGTTCAAATATTTTAGACCGAGAAACAGAATATCTCAGAAAGAATATAACAGAATAATAATTTAGGAATTGTTGCACACTACTAGTCTGCGTGTAAAATACACGTTCAAAAAAATAGTTTAACGATCGTTTTACAATCTCACACTCCACGGCTATAGAATTTACTCACAAACATACATATTAACCGACACTCACTTGCATTCACAAACAAAAATACACACATAATCACACAGACAAAACAAATATATTATATTCACGCAATTAAAATAAGAATGTAACAGTTAGTTCCTCAAAAATAGTATAGGTAGTATTGAATGCCAAAATAGACGATTCGCCTCGTCTGTGACGTTGCACCTTTGCCTGTTAGTAAAGACAATTATTGTACACGTTGGCCAATGCGTTCACCAGTACGATGGCAAATACGTATTGGCAAACGTGTAGATGCCATATAATTAGAACGGAAGACGAAAACCTCATAAAAATCCTAAGTCTTTCTGTGCCACAAGGACAACAAAGACCAGGAAGGCCCAAAACGCTATGTATGTACTGGTCGATCATTTAAAGTTGGCGCGTTCGCAACACTTACACAAACAGATTTTTAGTGTACAGAATATTGATTTAAAAACTTTTGTGTTGAAAAATAAAAAAAAAACCCTATTTGGATAAGAGCAAAAAACAGATCAGTTAAGAAAATTTCGTAAATTAATTTAATAACGTATCACCTCCCAAAAAGAAAACAGCCGAAAATGGCGGCAGAAAACTAGCTTTTTTATTATTTAGTTGGTCAAAAATTATGAACACAAAATAGTGCAACAAATAATAAATGTACTTGTGCAAAAATAAATTAATATATTGCATTTCATAAACCAAAACGGATTTTTAAAAAGATGGCACATTTGATTAAAATGAAATATAACCTTTTTCAAATCAACATCCTGTAGATTTTAAATGCGTTTGTGTAAGTTTTGCGAACGCGCCAGCTCTAGTTAAACCACCAGTACTGCATCAGTGCAGATATGACAATGTTGGAAGAGAGGAAAAAAGGGAAGAGACTCGTGGATCCAGCCAAGGTCCACAAAAGGCTGTCGAGCTTATGATGATGATGATGATGATGAAACGTGTAGAGAGGAGTATTAGTGGCTGGCAGAGCTTGTACACAGACGGGTACACAGACTGGTACATGCGCTCCCGCCCGGTCTAAATATTGCCGGTTTTTCAACATAGATCAAAAGGCGCTTGGTGAACGAATTGTCAAAGCGCCCACACGCTGGTGTAGTTGTTAATACACCACAAACTGCTGAAAAGAGTGCACGCATTTTTTTGTCATTTTTCGTCTATTTTCTATGGGTGGCGAGATGGCGGCCTGAATACGAGCAACGAAAAAGCTTTTTAATTTATCAAGTTATACTACCGGGAAAACCGTTAATAAAAATACACATGAATTATGAAAAAAAAACTAAAACCCTTTATCTCAATGTGCGCACTTATGAGCGCTATATAAATAATTTAATAAGAAAACTACTTAAACATTTATTACAATTAAATTAATTTCTTTAATTTAATTGTGTAGTAATAATTTAAATATCATAGTTTTTAGTTAAATAAGCTGTTGTTTTCTATAACTTTTTTGTCGGCCTCGTGGTGTAATTAACGGTCAGCGCGTTTGCCTACCATGCAAGAGGTCTCGGGTTGGATTCCCGACGTGGTTAGTTATTTTAAATGGTGTTTTCATGCTAAAATATTTCATATTACCTGGACTGGTATCTGAAGCGTAAGACTGATCATCTTGCCTTCATGTCACAAAAATTATCAAGATGCGCTACGATTTGTGTACAAATGCAGTGCCCTATGCACCATAAGGTGTGGAAAGGGAATGATGATGATTATTATTTCTTTAAATAAATAAATAAGTTATTTATAATAACCGTAGTTAGAAAATATGTTCATTCATTTTATTAAGTTTTCACCAGTCCGTTTTTTTGTTGGCTAGAAGATATTTCTTTTGACAGTTAGTCCACCAAAGTGCATATTGATTATTTATTTACATACTTATTTAGTCTATTAAATAATGGCAAACACATTTCCTTATAATACATACAGGTGCAATTGAAATAAAATACTACTAAAGATAATTATACGTTGCAATGTAGATGTTTGTATTTTTAATCGAAATTTTGGCGCCGAACCGGAGTAATGGATATCATGGATCGTGCAGCGAAATTGAAATGGCAGTGGGCAGGACACAAAATGATGGCAGGTGGACACCCAGAGTAATAAAGTGGAGACCATGGGCAAACAAAAGAAGTGTTGGAAGGCCACAGAAAAGATGGGCCGACGACATTGCCTCTATTGCCGGTAAAACATGGATGATTAAAGCGGGTGATAGGAAGAAATGGAGACGTTTGGAAGAGGCTTTTATCCAGCAGCGGAGAGAATAAGGCTAAATAAGAAAAAGAAGACGAAAGATAATTAAAGCTAGGACAATTTTTTTTTTCTGTAAGTTAAGTTATTTAAATTAAATAAATCAAATGCAACAGGCAAATACAAGGCTTCAACAGTTTCGATGTCCATCTCGGCACCAGAGTTATTTTTTGTGCGTTTTTGACGTACGCACCAGATATTAAACACGTCCAGAAATTGGCCCGTATCGAGAGACACAGAGCGACTCACGAGCGTGTGGGCAGTGTAGTGATTTTGTCACCAATACGCGCACCAGCGTATTGGTGAACGTATTGGCCAATGTCTAGAGCTGTCTTAAAAAGCCATGGCGTAACTAATTATATTTCTTCATCATTATCATTCCCCTTTCCGCACCTAATGGCGCATAGGGCACTGTGTCTGTACACCAACCGCAGCGTATTTTGATCATTTTTGTAACTCTAAGGTAAGATGATCAGTCTTACGCTTCAGGTGCCAGTTCAGGGAACATGAAATATTATATTGTAAAAACCCGTTTTTAAATAAATATTTCGTATCGGAAATCGAACGACACCCCTTGCCCGGTAGGCAAACGCGCTGATCACTACACCACGAGGCCAGGGTTTATTTATGGATGTGCAAATAAACTCATCCATTTCAAGCAATTTTTAATTATTATTGATTACATAGAAAAGACACTCATTTTAGGCAAATGAATACTTACCGTGTACACACATTGTTTAAGCAGTGAATGAGTTTGATCCATCGCGATTAGAGGTAAAACCTTCATCATCATCATCATTACCATTCCATGTCCGCTCCTTAATTGGAGCATATGATATCCACAAAGAGTCTCCATGCATCTTTATCGGCTGCCAACTCATTTGCGTCCTCCCAAATCGGGTTCTCGTTCCAAAGTTCTGACGTAAACTGCCGACGAACAGTCAGCAATGGACGCCTGGGACGTCTAGAACCCGATGCCTTGTACAGTAGGCAAGCATGGTTAGGAGGCATCCGCAGTATATGGCCTAGCCAACCGTATCGCCTCCGCTTGACGACAGTTGTCACTGGAGTTTTCTGCGTCCGTTCTTTTATTACTCCATTCTTCACAAAGTCAAGCCACCGCACACCCAAGATTCTTCTGAGACACCTATTTTCAAAACTCAGAGTTTCGCAGTTTTTGGCCCTAGTGAGGTGCTCCGACTCGCATCCGTAGAGGAGAATAGGTGATATGCAGGCGTTATATAGGCGGCATTTGGTTTTCACTGAATAAATTTAAAGTAAATATGCGATCTTCAGACAGCCTTCATACTGTTGAATGTGGTGCTTGCTACTCCTAACCGCACTCCCAGTTATTTTTGAAAGCCTCCATTTTCTGTAACATACACTCCTAGATATTTGAAACTCTTGACCCTTCCGATGATTTGGCTTGACAGAGTCAGGGAATTTTGATCATAAAGGCACGAAGTATTACACAGTACATAGGTTTTTGCAATATTGATTTTTAAACCCATGCATGCGGAGTACTTATTTAGCTTATCTACAGGGCCCTAAAGACCCCTGACTGAATCGTCAATTATAACCGCACCGACGGCATACTTTAGGTAGCAGAGTTTTTGGGAGGGGGAAATTGATATTTCTCGATCTATTGGAATTGACCTTCTAAGGTTGAAGTCCATAAGGATTATAAAAAGGAACGATGCAAGGACGCAACCTTGGCGAACTCCAGTGGTGACCTCAAACCAATCTGTGATGAAGTAGATTATTTTTTACATAATAAAAAAGTTACATTTCTTTACAATATTTTGAGTTTGTCCAAATGTTTGTAGACAAAATACTGGATTTCACCCCCTAGGGAGTTATTAAGATTAACAAATTACAACAGGAATAAAATGCCTAGTCTTCCATATTTCCTTCTCTAAAATGTCATCCCTGTTGTAATTTGTCGATCGTATATAATTGAAAAAATAAAATGCGATCGCATATATCCCCTTATTTTGAAATATATTCCAAATCAACAGCACGGTTTCCTAAAACAACGGTCAGTTTTATTAAATCTTACAATTTTCACAGATTTTGATATGCAAAACTTGCGTAGTAACAATCAGACAGATGTCATATACACCGACTATTCCAAAGCATTTGACAGGCTAAATCATCAAACTTTAATTAATAAATTACGGTGCATAGGTATTCACCGGGATTTACTCAAATGGTTTACATCATACCTAGAAAAAAGGTTACAAAGTGTAACTATTGAAGGCTTTGTAACTATACCTTCTGGTGTACCACAGGGTTCTCACCTGGGCCCTCTACTATTTAACGCATATACTTATGACATAAACAAATGCTTTAAATATTGTAAATTCATATCCTTTGCTGATGACATGAAAATTTACGCCTGCATTAAATCCCACACTGACTGTGCAAAAATGCAAGAAGATCTCGACAAACTTTTTCAGTATTGTAATCAAAATTTACTGGAATTAAATATGAGTAAATATCATTCATTTTGTATTTCACGCAAACAAACAACAATCAGCTTTCCTTACTCTTTTAATAATACCCCGATCTCTATAACAGATAGTCGAATTCGCGACTTAGGTGTTATTATTGATACGAACCTAATATTTAATATTCATATTGAATCAGTCCTAAAAAAACATATAAAATGGTCGGACTTATTATGCGAGTATCGAAACCTTTTAAACATGCAGAGACATATGAAAAACCCTACAAAACATTTGTTCGTCCCCAGGTAGATTACTGTACTCCTATTTGGTTACCTTACTGTAATGTAAGTATTAATAGACTAGAAAGGGTCCAACAAATTTTTTTTAAGCAGGTCGACTACCGGTTAAACATTAACTTTTCTAATCATGCTGAAAGTATGCAGTACCATGGAATAAACTCTCTTAAAAATCGAAGAATAATGTTGGACCAGTTATTTTTATTCAAATTAATAAATAATAAAATTGATTCTCCTAACCTACTAGAAAGACTTCCATTCCATGTGCCATCTAGACCGACAAGACAAAATCTTTTGTTTTACTCTGAAAACGCGTCAACAAACTATTTTAAACAATCTAAAATACCTAGAAAATGAATATATATAACAATATATTTACCGAGGCTGATATTTTTTGTGACAATGTATATAAATTTAGGTCAAAAATTATAGACATTTTGAGAGAAGCAGACATTTAACTTTATTATTATTATTATATAAATATTTTTTCATTTCGTTTCTTATACATTTATTATATTGAACATAATTTAAATTATTTTATTAAGTGTAAACAATTTTTTTGGTGTGTGCATGAGTTTCTTACACTAATATACAAAGAAATTGGCAATATATGTGTACATACTGTTTGTTTACCTAATAAAATAAATAAATAAATAAATTATATTTCCTTATTTGATTTTTCACCCACAACCCTTACAGTATATCTCAATATACAAATAATATCATAACACAACACGCATTATACTCTCATAACATAACAAATTTTGCTCTGTTAACAAAACTCACATTCAAATCACTTAAAATTTACTTTGTTTTTTTTATTTTTATATTTACCCAAAACTTCTCTGGTATATTCATTCTGGTATGAAATAGAACCAGAAAACTTAATGATTGTTTTCAACTCGGTAACTAGTCTAAGCTGATAATCCCGAAAAAGGAAATTGAGCGGAGATTAGTCCGCCTCGGGGTGAATTGGTTACTGCGTTTGCCTACCATGCCAGAGGTCCGGGCGCCAACAAAGCCAACGAGAAATATTGATCTGATACCTAATATGTGGTTTTTCACTGTAATATTCACCGTCCCTAAACTGGCGCTTGAAGCGTAAGACTGATAGATATTTTTTTCGATAATTCAAATAGACGCTGACACGCTGCTGTTGGAGATATATCATAAGGGCTGGTATTCTGAACGGAAGTGCGAGCGAAGAGATCGCTTCGTTAACGTGTATTTAGTACGTAAATACGCGTTATTTCGTATGTAAATACACGAGATAAAAGTGTTTTCTACGGGCGCGAGAGCGGGTCAGAATAGCACCGCAGGTAATCCCAGGGAATGATGAGAACTCTTATATTTGTATATTTTAGGCTGCATATACATTTTTTTAAAAAAATAAATTTATTGCATGAATAAGTTAGCATATTTAATACCAGGGAATCTATATAAAACTAGTGGATTGGGAAATGAATACGGAGCGTCCTCTGGTTAGGATAGTCTCCATCTAACATGGCATAGGTATACATATATTTTTTCTTTGGTAACTATTTTCTTTAATATTTTTTAAGAATACCTGAAACAATGCATTTACATAATCAGTACCAGTCGTTATTTTTTTTTCTATAAAATACATCGCAAAATATGTCAGATTCACTCACCAAACCTGTCATCTTCCTTTAATTTGTTCCCTTCAATATCTGTTACATAATTCCGTTTTCACGTTTTGCTACCACTATTTTTAACCATATTACTACTACTACTACCATCACCCCATTCCCCCGTAGGTGGATGCAGAGAGGATGATGGACCACCCCACACGTCTATCCTAGCATACATTCCTAGCTTCTTCCACATGCATACTTTTTATCATACATGTCCTTCGGATATGTCTGCTTTTGACATGACCAGACTTGAGATTTTGATTAATCCGATCATGCCACATCTTGATCGTTCACATCCTACGTTACCATTTATTCTCGCCATGTATATCTGTTTTAGCATTCTTTTGTTATCCATTATTTCTACATGAGCAGACCATCTTAGTGACCTTTTCTTAATTTCATCAATTACATCTATCGCAGATTTGCTCTTCCGCCTGATTTCATAATTTGTAACCCTGTCATACATTCATTTCCTGTACATTAGTTTAATTTCATTTCGTATTTCGACCGAATTCACCCTGTTTTCGCCCTTCCTCTGCCAACTCCGAATTTCACTTCCAAACACGAGTGTTGGGACTAAAACCTCATTATGCACTGTCGGTCTACCTTCAAATGACATATTTTTATCAGCAATTACTGTGCTTAGGGTGCAAGTTTGTTGCCCGCATTCACTCTCCTTTTGAAAACCCGTGTTTTTTATTACGACTTTTAAAATTATTTTGTTTCTATGCTACATTTTTTAAATAAATTTTTTAAATATTTTTTTATCAAATCCGCAAGGACACCTACACACGATTGAACGAAGATATGCAAAAAGTAGCCAGTCCACGATTGAAAAAAAATAGGTATTGGTTTTATCGGATGCCGTATTCTATGGTTCTGCTAAAAACATCCAAGCAGCTTTTATTTAAAAAAATGTATTTATCACCTTCTGAAAATAGTGTTATCACAAAAACAACATTTCTTAATTTGCAGAAACACTCCACAGCACTAGAAAAATCTTACGGTATAGATGCTGATGGGAAGATTAATGCCTCCAGAAATTAAGTTCTTTAAATAAATTAAATTGAAATTGGAAGTACTTTAATTGTATAAATTCATAGATTGTAAAAAATACCTGTAATAAAAAAAATGTTTTAAAACAGAATGTCACCTCATATATCCAAAGTTTGAATGCGGTATCATTAAATATTAGATCTGGCGGTTTTCTGCAAAATACATATTTTAGGTTGTGTGGTCAGACAGACTTTAGAAAATCACCAAAATTCCTTTAACACATAATTACATTATTTTAAAGCAATTATAACAAATGAATAAAGCAATTCTTTAAAATTAAGTACCCTAATTGATAAATTATTTTAAAAAATAGGTTCTGTATTATTAAAATCGTTTTACAGAACATTGCATTTTAGTAGAAGAGTGTTTCTGTATACTTTTTTTCGGAAGTTCTAACGGAAACGGAACATTCTGTGCAATTTAAATTGACTCATAATTTGTCATATTTAACAAGTACTGAATGACAGTTCTACACAGTGCTGCCATTTTATCTATTTTAGCCAATATTACAGAACTTAATTTTCCGTACAATTGAGAATTTTTTAAAAATAGGATTTAAAAATCTAATTATATCTAAAAAATTACATTATTATTTTCAATAATTTGTTTTTTTTTGCCACAGCAAAGCGTGGTCGGGTTCAGCTAGTATAAAATAACAAGTTCAATACATAATGACACAACATATATCATAGGTTTACTAGGGCTGGACATTTTCTACAAAATGCACATCTTAGGTTGTCAGTCAGACATTAAACATTATTAAAACTGGTCAAATACATCATTTAATTTTTTTTCGTATTATGAAAAAAATAATCTATGCATTATTTATCATTTGTCAAAGTAAAAATTATTCCAACTGTAGTGCAGATGCACTCTTTTCACAAAAGTTCTATTATCTTAGTTTCACTTTTCTGTGGCTGGCTGCTTTCTGCATAACTACGTTCAATTGTTCTTTTTTAGTATACTTTTTTTACGTGGTACTGCGTGGAATGTATTCTCCGTCTAAAAAGATGTCCCGGTTTACTTGTGTATACTTTTGAAAAAATAAATTATGTTCAAAATGGATGTTACTTGCGATGAGAAATGAATATTGTACGACAGTAAGGAAATATAAGTTTAAAAAAAATATAAAAAAGTAATAAAGGCCTATGAAATACTGTCGCGTTAATTTTTTTTTTCTTATTATACTAATAATAAGAAAAAAAAAATACTAAGCATAAAAAAAAATACTTTAAATTTATTAATACGTCACGATTCATGTTTATTTGTTCGTGGCCGTTGAAATTTGTGTTGAACAATATCACGAATCTTGCGTCACAACAACCAAAGCCAAACACGTCGCGTTTTTCTACGAACGTATTTTTATTGCATTTCTTTATTACATTTATGTATAAAAATATTTTTCCATAATATCCATATTGATTTTGAAAATACAATTAATTATTCTTGATCCATTTTATATATTTTTATCGGTTTTCTTAGTTTGTGATATTTCCCTATTGTAAGCGTTTATCGTGGCGGCAGGCAGGGCCAGTGATCAGATAAAGGGGCTCCGCCTCCAGTCAAACAATGCCAACAACGAAAGATCTCCCGAAATAAGCTCATGTTGACGGGAAGGTGGTCCTCTACCGGCGTTATTCTCTACAACTAAGGGAATCTTTAATGAATACCATTTGATTCATTGGAAAATATTGATAGCGATAGTATAGACCGAAAAAACCTATGTGATAATGATGATTGTTATATATAACAACAACAACAAACCTTCACGTCGTTTCCCCGTAAGCGTAGGCAGAGAGGATAGAACGCAACATCACTCTATCTTTGCATACAAATCTCGCTTCCTCTACATCCATACATCTTCTCTTGCACGCGTGCCGATTATTCCGACTTTTGACATGTCCATCTTCCAGTATTTGTTTGATTTGGTCATGCCATGTCTTTCTCGGTCTTCCTCTATTTCTGTATCCATCAACATTCGCATTGTAAATATTCTTAGCCGTTCTTTCGCTGTCCATTCGTTCTACATGTCCAATCCAGTGCAGAGATCCTTTCTTCATTTTATTATATTCATATATTATATTTCAAAGTGCTTTTTTGTATATTCTGTTTTGTTTTTGTTTGTATTATTATTATCTTCGGTGAAAGAAAGTTAAAGTTTGCTGAATAAAATTTCTTAATAAATATAAAAAAATGATAAAACCTTACATAAAACAAAAGCATGGTACAAATAACTTGCAACTATAAAAATAATAATATTTGGCTCTAAAGACCAAGCGTCTCCCTTTCAGTTAGGCTCATACTATTTTTTTAATATTTCTTTTATCAAAAATTAAATAACTTTATTCATTTTCAATTTCAATTTCAAATCGGGTTGTGGTCCTGTGGATAGTGCCTCGGACTCACGGACCAAAAGCCCGTGGTTCGAATCCCACTCTACCCCAACTTGATTCCCATATTCTAATAGTGAGTTATTTACAAGTTTTTCTTAAAAAAAAAAAATGATACACTACGACTTTTATTTAATTAAAGTCTTTCACTGTGAGTTCGGCAAATGAGAGAAAATAATCTTTCGTTATTTATTTTATGCAACTGGTGGGAATCGAACTCGTGACGCCGATTTCACGGTTAGCTGTCTAACCAACTGTGCCTGTCAAATAAGTACGAATACTTTGTTAAAGCACCGAAAAATTTAAATCCAGCAAATTTCAGACCAACTTAATTAATACAATAAGAATCAATTAATTTGTCATTGCAAAGGGAACTAAATAAATTATGGACAATAAATTATTAGTCAAACTTGCCCTGTGTCATTGAGAAGTTAATAAAGCGAACCAAGTCACTGTTTATTTATTCAATAGTTCTCAGTATGGACTCTATTTGGTTGTTTAATTAAGGGTTGATGTTAAAGTAACTGTAAGGAGTCGAATCAATCTTCATTATTTCAATTACGTACCTATGCACGTTCAGAATGAAATGAATTTTTGATCTGAGTTGTTCTTCGAGTTTTCAAAAGAGCCTTTTAATAGGCACAAGTCATTGTTTTTGAAAAGGTTGAGTAATTTGTAAAGAATGAACACGAACTTTTATTTACTTAATCATTTACTTATGTAGAACAGACGGTTAATATATTTATTTATGTATTGCATAATTTAATACAATTCCCCTATTACACTACACATAATATGTCATCAATTTTCTTTATCCTTAATCCTTTACCTTTTATTATCCACAACCAAAGACTATAATTGATTTTAATTTGTTGCAACAGAAAGGGAAAACATTTTTGAGAAGGAAATATGGGAGTCTAGGCATTTACAGGGTTTATGACAGGAATTATCTTCTCAAAAATGTTTTTTCTCTCTGTTGCAACAAATTTAAGTGTGAACAACTCCCTAGGGAGAGAATCCAGCCAGTCTGCAGGCATTTGGATATACTCAAAACATTATTGATTTAGACTAATATTTAAACAATTATTGCTATTATTATTATTATTTCTCGAATACGTTTTGAACCTTTGAAATTATATAAATAACGTCTTTAGTTTATAGGGTTGGAATAAATTGCGAAAATTCGTCAAAAAGCCCGCCAATGTACAAATATGTACAAGAAGTTAAACAAATAAAAACAATAAATGCATGTACATGTACCTACATATGAAAAACCAAAATACCCATCCTAATATAACAAATGTTTTTTCCAGGGTACCCAGTGGAAAATGGTGACCGGCCAAGTAAGAGAGACAACCCTCATAAATACCTGCTGTACAAACCTACCCTGAGTCAAGTCCTAGTGTTCTTGGCTAGTGGATTTAAAGAGCTTCCATTGAATGGGGCACTTTTGCTCTATATATCTGCCGATGGCTGCTTTTCGACTACAAAGCACCCTGAAGACAGTAAGTACCCACAAACAATGATTCATTTTAGGTGCTTAACTTCAAAAGGTTTTTATAAGTAAACTCCTCATGTTTTCACTTTAATATTTATTACATGTATAATGTATATTTTGATAGATTAATTGCTTAATTAATCAATCAGAGAAGTTCGGGAAAAACAAAATTTACGACTACTATGCAGTTTTACGTACACGAAATTTTAAATTTTATATAATTTTCTGCTGACATAATTTCCAAATGCCGCAAAAAACTTTTAAAGAATTCTATTTAAATATTGTCTAAGATCTTTTAATGTTCTACTAATGAAGCAGACATTTTTTCCATGAAACTAATTGCAAGGCATCTTTTAATAAAATTCAGGCACGGGCAGCAATGCAAGATTTTTGGTAAGCATTTAAATAATCACTTTCTCACTATCTTTACATTTTTTAATATCTGACTGATGAACTATTTATCTTTATATGTATAATTTTTCTATACGCGTGATGTCACTGATCTACTTCTAAACGACATAACCGATTTGCGTGCGGTTTTCAGCGAAATGTAGAGCTTTGCGCTGCGCGTGCTCGTTGACAAAAAGAGTTAGGAGCATAAATCTTTTTTTCATCGACCAACCAGGGTTGCGTTTGACGAGAATGCATATATTTACAAAAAAAAATGGAAGGATGTTGTTTTTTTTGTTTCAAAAAAGTTTGTGTTTGAATGTTTACAAACAACACTAGCTTTTTATAAATTCCAATCAGATTATTTCCTTACATTCCTTATAATTTATTCCCATTTATTTGTTTTTACTGGATTTTTAATAATACTAAAAAAATATTGACTGACATTCAATATTTAATAAAAAAAATAGCATTTATAAATAAAGTGCACGTTTGTTGCTAAGAAGAGCTGAGTTTGACCTTTGCAAAAATAATTATATGCTTGAAAATTAATTATTTTATGTTTTGGAATTCAACCATAAACAAGTACCGAGGTGCCTACTTAAATTTAATATTTGAATATTAATAATTTTTAATTTCGGAATTCAATCATAAACAAGTACCTAAGTACCCACTTATTAATTAAAAGTTTTTTTTATAAAATATATTGAATTAGACGTTCTGTTTATGTAAATAAATAACGTACCTTATTGGTCTACAGCCTTATCATATTGAAGAGGATAAGTAATTTCATTGCAAAAGAAACAAGATGGAATTACAAAAACAATCAAAGGTGCATAACGTTTTCACCTATCTAAGTTTCAATGCTGCAGAACTGCGTTCATTTGGTATTTTTAGTTATATATAATTAAATATTTTCCACTAAGTCTAAAGACATTTAGGTGGGACACGATTTTTTAGGACAGGTTTATTATACACACTTTTATATTTTATACGTTTATTTATTACCTTTTAACGGTCACTATAAAGTATTACGCAAGTATTTTTTCAGTTCTTTTTTTTTCATTTGTAGACTTTCCATGTTAATAGTGGTGTGCGGAAGATCATCGAACAACATCAGAACTAATAGAATGTTCGTTCTCCGAAGTAATTTGTACTTCGGGGTTAGTTAATTATCATAGTTAATAGTTAGGTGTAAACTAAACCTGCTCTAAAATATGTATCTCACCGAAAAGTCCTTAGACTTAGTGGATAATAAAGTTTTAGTTAATTCCCTTAGTCTTTAACCTAGGGCTGTTAGTGTAATGTTGCCAAGCATTACGGTAAAACAATATCAATAGGACAGTTTTAACAAAAAAAATATTTTACGTGCGAATAAATGCTTTTCATAGATTAGTAATTATTTCAATTTACGATCACAAACTCATTCAAAACGTGTTTAGCGTTGGGCAATAGGGATTTGTTTTAACCCTTGTTTACAAATAGTGAACTGCAGCTTAAGAAAACGTGTGGAATCCCTTTAAAATGAATTCAAACATTATTGTCCAATAAACGGCGACCGACGCCGACGCCGACGCTCACCTCACGCAGGGGTTCACGTATTACAACGAAAGCTCCCAACCCTTTTGCGGAACTGTTTACAAAGGACAGTTCTTAACTTTCGCAAGTAAACTTTTTCTAAATTTAGTAATGGTCCCTGTGTCCAGGCAGACGAAGCATATAGTTATGTGTGTGAAATAGAACCAGAACCTTGGACAAGTGTTTTCGACTCGATGGCTGTTCTCAGGAAAAAATATCTGAAAAGGGAAATTTAGTGGAAATAAGTCTGCCTCGTATTGTAGTATATGGCGCGTTCACCTACCAATCTTGATTCGTTTCCTGACTGGGTGAACTTCAAATATTGTGGTTCTACACTGCAGTAATTTATTGTTCCTGGACTGGAACTTGAAGTATTAGACTGATCATCTTATCTCCGTCTAACAAAAACGTTCCACATACGCTGCAGTTGGAATTTAAATTTAGTGCCCTTTGTACCACTGTGTGGGGATAGGGAGATGATGATGATAATGAAATAGAATATTGATTTGAAATTTTTCATTGTAGTTCTCCTTGTTGTCAATCTGTTAGTAATGAAACACTGTTTTCACCATTTTCTAAATTAATTGAATGACAAAGATGAATACAGCTTATTTCATGTTGAGATGCGTTACTATGCCCCTTCGGATCCTAAGCCGGAAAAAATAAAACGAAAAACAAATAAGATCTAAATTTGTTGCAACACAGAGGAAAAACATTTTTGAGAAGTGAATTTAGAAGTCTCGGCATTGACCTGTCATTGGCTGGTTTAAGTGGCCATTTTGCACACGGTACAATTCACCATTCTGCTTATGTTAAGACATCCACATTTCTTTAACTCTCCCATAGGTAGGTTGCGCACGGATCGATGAGTGGATCAAGCCAAATAGGTCAAATGTGTGCACTGTTTATGATTTTTTTTTTCTATTGGTCTATTTAAATTGGTTATGTTTTTTATGAATATTTTATTTTTTTATTGTTTATAATGTTAGTTATAATAATGTTAATTAGATTAATTACGTTTTTTTAAAATTGTTATTATTATGTTAACTTTGTTGAATAGCTAATCTAAGGCATGTTTCACATTTTGAAAAATGTTTCCCCCGGCACGGGACACCCCAGTGAGGGAACATTATTATGTATAAAAAAAAAGAATACAAACAATGTAAAAGTGTAAATAAATAAATAAATAAATATGTTGACTTTTGGAAAGAAAAAGAGGTGAAACCTTTTTCACGTGGTTAAGATTTACCCTTAGTGTGTAAAGCGACCACTTAAACCAGCCAATGACACGTCATAAACCCTGTAAAGTTCTAGACTTCCATATTTATTTCTCAAAAATGTTTTCCCTCTCTGTTGCAACAAATTTAGAACAGCCAGTCTGCAAACACTTGGACATACTCAAAACAGTTTTGAACAAATAAAATGTTTAATTAGAAATTTCATTGCTACCTAAATTTCGATTTGAAAAATGTTTTCTTAAACGGAAATACCTACATTACATTTTATGACGAAAGTACTCTAAAATACCTTATAAAACATGACTAAAGTAATGGTTTGGAATTGAACACATTTCCAATCATGTTTTATCGTGTCGCCGTATACACCTATTCCCGCTTATTAGTTGGCATTTTACTATAAACGCCCGTAATCACCACGTATAGCCGCGAATAAACGTATTCAGTGGGTAAATGATATCATATTTGTGAAGTCAGCCATCATAATACCGCTCCCCCATAAGTACACTGTTGTATGTCTGAATATGACATTTTGCAGAAGAGCAAAACCAAACTTCCTGAAATTTATAATAAATTTATAATGCCTAGTATTTTTTGTGGTATTTGCTCATTTGACTGTTGAATTATGAGAAGAATTCTGTAGCATCATACTACTGCAGTGTTCTTCTCCTTATATTACTCAAATAATTTCAAAGAGTACTGAAGCTTGTGGAATCTCTCACCCAAAATATCATCTGGAAGTTCAAGTACATTTATTACTCACAACAGCCAAATTTAGACTAACAACAATGTACTTTAAAGTATAGTAAAGTAAAGTAAAGTATTTAAATACACGCGGAAAGTTTAAAACGGAAATCTTTTATAAATCGGAACGCCTTCAAAATATTTTATTTTTTTAAACTTGGGCGAATGCTTCATATTTGCTAAGTAACTTATTGCCCGTTTCATAAATATTGTGTTTTAAGTAGAAGAGTTCAAATGCCTAAGACTTACGATTGAATATGCAACGCCAGCTACGATTCCTGGAGAGATCGCTTCGAAAAAAAATATTCTATTACAAGTGTGTTTTTCCTTGTGATTTACTACTAAAAATTGGCATGTTTTTCTGTTGCGGTGTAAAAGATACTTTCAGTCAGCAACCTACAGTTTTATCGATGAGTTTGACCCATATCGCAGTCAATCAATCTTTTTAAAATTCAAACATGATACCAAGTAGAAAATGCCAAGAGAGTCTAGCACATATTTAATTTCATTATATCGATCTTTTAACGACGCGACAGTTAGAATTCAGAACATCAGGTCTCATACTAAACTTGTGAAAGAGTTGTCGACAAGTCTTGTATTTACGTTAATATTTTAGTACCATAATAACGCAGCAGTACTGTCACATTTCGTCGTTCCTTTCTCTAATAAAGCAACAGCTTAATAATTGCATACTACTTTACGTAAATCTCATTAATACTATTCACATTTTGAAACCTTGTTTCCAACTCAAAACGGATTAGAGTAATTAGTTTGATATATATATATATATTGTCAGATAGATAAACGTTTATAAAGAGGTAATGTGTACCTTAGTCTGATATTTAAATATTAAAATCAAACGCTTATTTGAGTCTACCAAAAATCGTTTATTTTATTTTTAAACACAAAAACAAAACAATCGGGCAATTGTTTCGTCTTATTAAGGCATTTTCAAACCAATGTGAAGATTAAATGGACGGAATGTCCTTATGTAGCTTTTTGATTTCAGGTACTCAAGTAATAATTTTATAAGGGTTAAAATAATAATATAAAGGTAAGTCAGAATATGCCCTAGTCTGAACAAGGCTACTTACTGACATCTTTAAACACTCTAATAATTACAATCCTATCATCTAATCATCAATATTTCTTTAACCCTTCAATCTTTTGATTTTTATATCGTTCACTATCTCTGTTAAAAAACATGTTTATCTTATGGGGTTAAATCCAGTATTTGAATACATACATATGTAGATTTAGACATATCGCTAGCCTAAAGCAGCACTCCGCAAATTTCCGATTTTTGAGGTATTACTTTTTATTTGCTTTTAAATCTGGAAGTAGGACCCACATGACCATATTTTTATGTTGGCTCTAATAATAATATTAGTAAAATTATATTTATTTTTATATTATATTTATTTAAAAGAAAAATATATTTATTGTCTTAAAACGGGGAAGCAGGCAGTTTAGGTAGTTTAGTACTTAAAAATTTATAAAAATTAAAATAGATGTACGTAGATCGATAAATTGATTTCAAGTTTTACTGGCAATGAAATAGAATTTCGATATTGGTTATTTATTTTAGAAATTTGAAATAAGGTACACGTAAACATATTCTTATGTGTGTTCTAATAATAAAACTGTACAGACGTGTATCTCATTTAGAAATAATTTTATATGTATTATATTTTAACTTTATGTTTTAAAAACTGTAAAATTTAATACAAATATTTTATTAAGGTATGTGATATTTGTGATAAAAAAAACTTAAAAAAACATTCTTTACTGCCTTAGAACGGGAAAGCCAAAATGCAAAAAAAAAACATGCAGATTTGTTAATAAACTGAATAATCATATATTTTAAAATAATAAAATATAAATTATGTGTAAAACATAGTATTTATAATAAAATTTAAATAATTTAATTCAGTCAGACCCTTTGCACACCTCAAAGTCCGATTAAATCAAATTCTCATCCATAAAGACAACCAAAATTTTAATGTTTTTACGTCACACAACGTTCGCGACTTAGAAAAACTGATAAAATCTTAATTCCAAAATTTAGTAAAATTAGCACAACATTACTACACTGACAGAAATATATTTTTCTTTAATGAAATGAACCAAAGAAATAAAAAGTGCAGTCAGAAGTACAAAATGTTTTAAAAAGAATCGAAAAGTTATATTTATAATTCTTTTTTGTGTAGAACTGATTGAAATCACCGTTTATTTAAAAATAATAATTTAAATGTTATACTACACATATTATTAATAAAAATAAAATAAACAAACCACTGTAAGACATCACTCACCATTATTTACAGAAGAATTGTTTTTTCTTTTACGTAATGGGAAATGTTAATATAAATATATGTATTAAATTGATACTAAAAAAAAGGATTTAGTAGAAATATTGCAAACGTATATATTTATTTTTTGATAAACTTTTAAAAAAATCTTACAAAATAAAAATGCATATAATACTAATAGGATTAAAAAAAACAGATTTAAGTATTTATTTTGGTTTTTTTAACTCTTAGCGATCGTATTGCGTTAAGTATGATATCCAGATAATTACATGTCAGAATTTATATTTATTTCCTTTGTACGTATAAAACATGTGATGTAATACGAAAATATTTACACCTTTTGAAGGTATTATTACCTTATGGTTTTCTTAATTGGTTTCGTATTCGTGCAGATAATTATTATGATGTTCCTACCACTTTGTTCAGTTTGTTGGACACATATTCAAATATTCATCCTTGATCGTAGTTTTGTATAGGGTACCCCCTAATTTTAATTTTAATGTCGATTATCGTTCGATGTGATGTAAGTAGTGTTGCTAGCCCTACCGATTTTTCGGTAGATCTACCGATTTCGGAGAAATCTACCGATATATTGAATTCGATTGAATTTCTACCGATTATTAAACATTTCCTCATAGAAAAAAATATCAATAAAGAAATGGTTTTATTTTTTAAATTTGATCATGAGAATCTATCGACGTCTACCGATATTTTTTTCAGAATGTACCGTTTTTTGCCTGAAGAGGTTGGCAACGCTGTATGTAGGTGTTAATTAGTGAAATTATAGCATTAATTTAACACCGTTACAAAATAATACTATCGTGCCAAACTAATGACATGTGTATCACTGTAATTAGTATAGAAACCCCAGTTTGAATTTTCTATATCCGTTCTGTTCGTATGTACATGAATTTCAAAACGGATTGTAGTCCCGTGGCTAGTGTCGCGGATTAACGGATTAGAGGTCCGAGGTTCGACCCTCATTCTACCCTTACTTGATTCCCATTTTCCGATAGTAAGTTATAAAATTCATAAGAATTTGTCAAGAGAGGTAACATTATACATGATCGATATATTTGTAGTTATTTCAATTATATTTTATAGCGCTTATAATAGTTATCATAATTTCTTGCCTTCCTAAAAAAAGCCAAAAGGAGCGCGTTTTGCGTTATAGCCACACAATCTAATTTTTCTCTAATTTTTTTGCCTCCTCTTTCACAGTAGTAGCCGCTCGATTGTGGAATAATCTACCCACTAATGTTAGAGACGCCCCTTCTTTATTTACATTTAAGTCGAGATTGAAATGTCACTATCTAAATATTTAAATTGTTCCTTTATCCTTCTTCTTTCCTTCCCATCCCCTCTCCTCTCTTCATAGTAAAATGTAATTTTTTTTTTATACATATATTTATTTTTGTTAATCTTTGCTTTTAATTTTTGTATAAAATTGTAAGATTCAATATGTCCATGTAATTATAATTTTCTCAAACTGAACGGTTTGGGTAGGTAGGAAGAAATTGCCTTAAGGCAATATGCCCGCCCTTATATGTATATTTATTGTATATGTATATAAAGTGTCAATAAATAAATAAAATAAAAAAAGAAGTTCATTGTTCTTTTTTTTCTTTTTTAATTGTTAATGGACTATTAAATTAGGCTGATTTTTAAAAATTATTTATTGTATTATCGGCGCTACGATTTTCTAAGGTTTAGTATTTTTGAAATAACTCCGCGTGTGACATCAGAGGTGCTTCTCTGTCAGTTCTTCCGATTGGTCCGTTTACAGTAACCAAACCGGATATCCTTCATAGCTCTCATTTCATTGGTTGGTTCATATAAACCAGTGACGTCGTTCAAAGTAGTGCGTTTTTATCAAAATTTTATTTATTTTTTCGTACATTTTCAAGAAACTTTGCAGTACAATTTAATGCAGCTCTAATTTTTACCGCGATCAAGAACACATTTTTGTACCCAATTTCTCGTACGGCTGAAGTTCCGCATTGCAAAATTTTACTGTATCCTATTTTTGTCCGTTAATTAGTATTTTGAGGTGAAAATAAAAGGATTTAGATTCCTAGCCCTCGATCATCATCATCGTTTACCTATCCGCACATAGTGGTGCATAAGGTACTGCATTTGCACAATTTTTTCAGCGTTTCTAGATCATTACATTACATGGAAGGAAAGGTGGTCAGTCTTACGCTTCAACGCATGTCTAAGAACATTGCAGTGTTGCAGTGTAGAATCACTATTAAAACTTAAATGTGACGTCCACCTTGCCAAAATCAAACCCAGGACCTCGAGAATGATAAGCGATTTCGCCAACCACTACAAAACGAGGTGGGCTTGCATCCAATCGGTTTCCATTTTCAGGATTTTACCGAGATTTGCGACTGTATTTATATCCGCTTAGACCAGAGGTTCCCAACCGTTATTGTATCGTAGACCCTTTGTCGATTTTTTCTGTTTTGCGTCGACCCCCTGTTTTCAGATATTTCTTAAAGAAATTCACCAACTTGAAATGTGTTTTTGAAGCTGACGCAGAACCTCTTCCTTTTATAGGGTTAGGGTTTACTTTTAAATGATACGAAATTAGAATCACATAACATTTATACTTAAAATAAATAAACAAAAAAAAAATATTTTAACGGGAGGGATGAGCCTCGCAAATTTCAATATTTGGCTTCAATTAAGTCATGTTTAACCTTAAATCTCCTCGGCGAATAATTTGAAATTTGTTTTACTTTTTTTGGTATTGGCAACCGCGCTTCATACCTTTTCCAATAGGTATGAAGATGGAAAAGTTTTAAAAAAACTTTCGCGGTAGTCCATAATGCAGGATATGTAACAGGGCTAGTATTGTGAACGGAATTGCGCGCGAAGAGATCGCTCCGTTAACGTGTATTTAGTATGTAAATACGCGTTAAAAATGCGTTTTACGCGCGCTTTTGCGTTCAGAATACCACCCCAGGTATGTCGCTTTTAAGCCAGAATTTCTGATATTCATTTCTAAACTGCACTTTCAGTTCTTCGTTAGTGATTGTTACAATCAGTTTTACAATTTATACGTACTGCGGCCATAATGCGAACAGGTGGAATATGTGTAAGGTGGATTGTTACATTTACGGTAATTTTTTTGTGACGGCCCGCCTAAATGCGATCCACTCTCGTAGACCCCCATTTACATCTCATGGATCCCGGCAGGTCGTGGTGGACCCCTGGGAGTCGATATAGACTTTGGGAATGACTGGCCTAGACGCAGAGTTAATATATAGCGCTTAATAATTGCTAAATAGGGAAAGAATATTTTTTTTTACAATTGTAAATTAATTTAAGTCTTTTAAATACTGTCGAGTAAAAAAAAATTTTCGATACTTATTAGTACCCTAAAAAACATTTTTAAACGTATAATTTTTAATTCTCGCGAAAATGGTCCACTGCATTAGCCACGCCCCTAATACGTCACGATTCGTGTACATTTTGAATTTCGTTTCGTGACCGTTTAAATTTAAATAGAACTTCGTCACGAATCTGTACGCCACAAAAACTGTACGCCAATAAAAACATGTCAATTTTTTTAGGGAGATATTTCGAAATAATTTACTTCTTAAAGTTATGTAAGAAATCATTTCTTCAACATGCCTTATTGATTTTGAAAATACAGGTAATTTTTCTAAATCCATTTCATATATTTTTATCGGTATTCGTAATATGTGATATTTTTCTATTATAGTACAAAACATTTGAAATTATTGGATTTGGTGTATGTTTGGGTAGGTATTGTTGTTTTTTATATTTTTAATGACTAGATGAGATGTGCCAAAAATAAATGTACGAGATTCTCCTTGAATATTATAAAGAAACCGTAGAATTCTATAGACAGTGAGAGGCATCACAGTAAATGGCGCATAAACTCAATGTGATTCAACCTTGGATTGGGGCTCAAATACGCAATCCCTCGCCTTCACTCTGGTGTGGCTGTGATGTCACACTACTCTACATACGATACCAGACTTGATATATCTCCCCCTTTCTTTAAAATTATAAAGTAACATTTTTTGTGATCTTTAAATTGAAATTTTTACACCGGATTTGGAAAGTAAAATTTGTACTACGAGTATCATGGATTTTAAATCAAAAAATATTTATTGCTGCTACGCGAAGAATAAAGGTTACTTCAAATCTGTGTAAGCGAGAGCGTAAAGATCTAGAACTCATAACAAGGAAAACAGAGACGCTGTTCTGTGCGAAAAATATTTGGTCGGATATTGACAATGATGGGGGATGCACGCATGTGAGATATCCGGTGTATTTATGATTTTAAATTTATTTGGCTACAACAGGGTTATATGATTGTTTATTTTTATATATTATAAAGAGTACCTAGGTATGTATCTATGTTTTTTTTTCAAATGTATGATCTTTAGAATATTTAGTCTACTGCTTGTGGTCAACGCGATGTTACATAAACGCGCGCAAAAAAAATTATTTACCACAGTTTTTTAAGAGTCAAGTTAAAAAATGTAGTCGCGTGTCATCTGTGAGATGCTTCTTCTAATTAATGCAATGATTATCTACTATAAACTGAAATAAAATAAATAAATTTATAATACAAAATTTAATCACATGGTTTTAAGTTGGATATGAGAATAACTGGAAGCGGAAGTTTGAAGTTCGAACATGATCGAGCCACGCATAAAACTGTTGTCTTGGTATTTATTAGAAGGCGCGCGACTACCGTGTTAAGAGAATATGCGCGGTCTGACTTTTCTTCATACAAACGTATTCCCACATTTTCTACATAGAGCAATGATTTATACACACTATAGATATTCTCCATTACCGTGGGTCTATTGTTTGATTTTTTGTTGATAAATTGTGTTTTATAAGCGATCATCTAAAAAACCTTAAAAGCGCGTAGTTTTATCTGCCATCTTCGGACGTACTGTAAACAAATATTTATTTATTTCACAGGTACATGCAGTCATCAATTATTAAATTACATAAAAATTTAAGGTTGAAATATAGACCAGTGAAGTTTCTAAATAATCAGCATCATCATTTCCTTTCCGCACTTAATGGTGCATAGGGCACTATATTGGTACACCAATCGCAGCGAATCTTGTTTTTTTTTGTTACATAATAATACAATGATTGGTCTTATGCTTCCGGTACCAGCCCAGGGGCTAAAAAATATTCTGGTGTGAAAACACAATTTTAAATCGGGTTGTGGTCCTGTGGCTAGTGTCTCGGACTCACGGACCGAAGGTCCGTGGTTCGAATCCCACTCTACCCCAACTCGATTCCATTTTCTAATAGTGAGTTATTTACAACCCGTTGAAAATGGCCCTCAAAATTAAATATTTGGGTAAATCATAAGAACGCAAATATTTCTTTTAAAAAATAAAAATTTCATATCAACTATGCTGGGAATTGAACCCGAGACCTCTTGCTTGGTAGGCAAACGCGCTGACCATTATATAACGAAGCCGAATAAGCATACACGCTAAATTACATTTTTTTCTTGAATGTGTGCGTGCGTATTGTTTGAGGTATAATTAAGTAATTTATTATGATAGAAATATTATTATAGAGAAGAATTTCAACTGTTATCCTTTTGTTCATTCTGTTACCGGTGAAGGCGTCTACCACGTGACCTTCTTTGTGACTTCTCTTCGTCGCCACTTGGGGGCACTGCAGGCACGATAACTAGCACCACGTGATCTACAGCGCTACAAAATGCCCTTAATACTATATATATGTATGTATATGTAAAAGGGTGTGTTTGTGTGTATTTGATAATAAATTTATTTTTGATACTCTCAGAAAAAAAAACAAAATCAGTTCAGTTTCGGGGATAGGGAAAACGGTAATTCAATACCTCGATTTCGTCGATTTCAGGTAGGCATAATCAATCCGACGTGTAGTTGTCTTTTTTGCACAGTATTCGGGGGGGCATCTACCAGAAAAACTATATTTAAATACCGATTCATCAAACCCATCCGCACATCCTCCTCAACTCTCGTTCTCTCTCTTCTTTTGACGCTCCTACTGGAGGTTATCGACCATGATTCTGAACTCGTCACGATCCTGTAACTCAATCACAAATAACTATCGACATGCTAATAAGCGACGTGATAACAATTTCTCACAATAGTTATTTTTCGTATTCGCGATCACAATGCAACATCTGTGAACACCTAATATAAAATTTCAAAATATTTACGTTTCACGACGTTTAATCCTGCTGCGCAATCGAATATTTAAATTTCACCGGTGTAAATATGGAAAATATTCCAAAACTACTATTTTTATTTTTTATTGTTTTATTCGTTATGCTATTTATTGCATTTAGCCAGCGGCGGCGGTTGGCAAGCTAAATGTCAAGAAAAGCAGTCGCCATTGTAATTGTAATTTTATTTTAGCTTTTTTGTAATAGGTACTCCTTACTATTTTGCAAATGCAATATATTGTATTATTTTTTTGCTAACGCCAATTTTTCGCCAGTGAACTGTATTTATTTACGAGGAAAACAAAAAACAAACCGACACGAGCATTGACTTGGAGATTATACACGAGTTGAATTATGACTGCGATAACTTAAGCATGTTCATTGTGGTCGCTCAAATGCTTAGCATGTTTTTAAGCATGTCAATAGTTATTTGTGATTGAGTAGTAGCGGCTTAGTAGGGCCAGTCTAATCAGCGCTGCTGCATCCGGCACACCAAACTTGAGCCATGATGCTCTCTTTTGTTCCATACCCTGCCCTCTATTATTTCTTCTACAATAAGTTGAAGAAGGGCATACTTCTTATGCTTTAAACGTGTGACCAAAGTATAACCCTTTCTTCTTTTGACGGTGGTCAGTAACTCTCTTTCTTTATTCATGAAGCTTAAAACCACTCGATTGGAGACACGATCGGACCATGGGATTCGTAGCATTCTTCTGCAGAACCTCTTAAACAAAAAAAAATAAATTAAAATAAATAAAAAAATACTGCTGACTGGACAAACTTTGGCGTGTTTAACGTCAATCATTAAATATTATATTCGTTAACATTATTGCGCAACAGGTTTGACACATTGATACGTTTAAATTAATATCAGATATGTACTCGTACGTACAATAAATAGTCATAATTAAACTAAAATAAATCCATTGAAAATGGTATAAAGTTAAATAAAATATCAATAACATTATTAAGCATCCTTAATATTGTATAACAACAAGGTTATAAAAAAATTAACGATAATTATTTGTAAAAGTGTGGAGATAAGTCCGCCTCGTTGTGTAGCAGTTAAAATGTTCGCTTACCATTCTTGAGGTTCTGAGTTCGATTCCTGGCAAGGAAGATACAATATTTATTTTAAATGTTTTTTTAAACTGCAGTATTTTATTATTCCTGGACTTATCCCCTTACGTTCATGTAACAGATAATCGAACTACATTTTATTCGGTTTACCAATAAAATTCCCTATTCACCACTGGGTGCGGAAAGGAGGACGAAGATCATAATAAAAGAGTAAAATTTATTTGTTTTATTGTTTCAGCATTTACTTTGTGGAAAAACATTATGAATTTATTTAAAATGAAGCACTTTGTCATTTTTAACACATAAGAGAATAATATATTATATCGCAACTAGTTTTAGGTATTCTGAATTACCCATCATCATGTGTAAATGTATACTATAACTTTAGAGTAAAATTTACAATACAATATAATTTAGGGGATTATACGGGAGTCCTCTTTTGCCATTTTGAAGTCAAAAATTCATAAATTATTATCGCAATACGCTATTTTATACCTAAATAATCACCGAAGTCCAATTTCGTTGTAGAAATTTTTGAAATAAAAATCTGAAGTTCACTTCGTTTTAATGCAAAAAACATCAGTGGTGCCAGATGCATTATTTTAATGTGTAATGGTATTAAAAAAAACATTATTTCACATTGATATTTCTTTGTAAGCTGAAATCATCTCATTTGTTTCAAACGTTATGATGTTTTAGAAATCACACAATCGGAAAATCTTGTTTCCTGAACATTAATATTAATGTGACTCCAGTGGTCAATCCTTTAAGGTACACTTATATTTTATTTATTTTTATTTATTTATACTTTTACATTGTTTGTATTCTTTTTTAATACATAATAATGTTCCCTCACTGGGGTGTCCCGTGCCGAGGGAAACATTTTACGAAATGTGAAACATGCCTTAAATTAGTTATTTAACAAAGTTGACATAATGATAATAATAAAAAACCAAATGAATCTAATTATCATAAATATAACAAACAATATAAACTAAAATGATCATAAAAAACATAACAAATTTATAATGAACAATAGACCTAATTTCATAAACGGTACACACATTTTACCTATTTGGCTTGATCCACTCATCGATCCGTGTGCAACCCACCTCCACTACGCATTTCTTATATTGTGAGAAATAACTAATTGTCCTTATTGATAATGGAAGTAGATTGTACACTATTACCTTCAAAGGTAGCTGCAAATTTAATACCGCAACTATTACAAGTATCGATAAGTTTATTTCTTACCCTGCATTGTAATATATGTAAATAAATTTATTTTTATCAATATTCCTACAGAGATGAGGTAGAATTTTTTCAAATTCAGGATTATCGATATTATCGATATGTAAATAAACTTGTTATGGTGTGATCATTCTGGGTATAACAATGTTTGAGTGTGTCCAAATGATTGCAGACTGGCTGGATTTTCTTCCTAGGGAGTTATTCACGTTGAAATTTATTTCAACAGAGAGGGAAAACATTTTAAACTTCTTTTACCAGGTTGTGATCAAACATTGTTGAATTACGACCTGGTAAAAGAAGAAGTATAAAAATTGAAAAATTGTTTTCAGGCGTTGCCTAGTAGGTGATTTGGTTCACGTGATAAAGTTTTCAGCTCTTTTACTTCACAAAAGTCAACAGATGGAAGAGTTGAGGAAATGTGGGTGTTCAAACATGGGCAGAATGGTGAATGTTACACAGTGTGTAAAGTGGCCACTTAAACCAGCCAATGACAGGTCATAAGCCCTGTAAATGTCTAGACTTCCAAATTCCCTTCTCAAAAATGTTTTTCCTCTCTGTTGAAATAAATTTAAATTCCGGGTATAAATTATTATAAATATTGCAGCTTATCCTTAGAGCTTTTTTTTCAGGCTGGCATAATAGATCAAAGAAATATTAGTACATACGAGTATCTAGTTACTTTGTTGGAAACAATTGAAATGTGAATCCTTTTAGTTTGCGTATTGCACATGCGATACTCTTAGTGTCTTCGATTTTGCAGTGAATCGTATTGAAATCTATGTATCGTTTATGCGGAGTCCCAGTGTATTATTTACAAAATTGTCAGCCTCGTTTATGTGTATCCTCAATTTATTTGTATTGCCTATGTAGGTACTGTAACGAAATCCAAGCTAAAAAATTATTTTCGTTCTTGAATCATAATCTTGGTATCCTTCCAAGATTCAGAACACTAGATCGGCGCTCATTAGTTAACATTTAAGAACGTTTGAAATTCTTTTTAATAAATTAAATCAGGTTTAAAAATACCAGTCCATTTCAAATTAAAAAAAAAAAACAAAAAAAAATATTTAATCAAATAGAATGATCAGTTATAGATCTAAAAATTACCATACCATTTTATTATTGAATTGCTATGCGGTACTTTTTATTTTAAATCATGTTTTGATTTGTTGTCATTTTTGTGTATTTCATTTATGAAAAATACACATTATTTGATTATAATACATTCCCCGCTGGGGAATCCCGTGGCGAGGAATATATTTTATTTTTCAGCACAAAATATATATTTTTCTCATTTTAAATGCGCTTTGACCAATAACTTTTTAATACTATAATATATGTCGGTATATTATTTAAATCAATGTATCAATGTAGGCATATTACTGATATGATTGGGTATTTAGTCCCGACTTAACACGGATTTACCTAGCAAGTCAGGAAACAAAAATAATGATTAATTGTGTGTTGTAATTTTGTAAGTATAATAACATAAAATAAATTAATATAAATAATACGCTTCAACCAATTAACGGCATACATTTTTATTAACTGTTATTTCAACGTTAAAATTTTATTACGTGGGTTCCGTGGTGTAGTGGTCGAGACGCTTTACTTTAGCTTTTTATTCATATTTAACACGTTAATAAAAATATATAAAAAAAAATGTTTTTCCTTAGTAGATTGAGAAATACATTAAATAAAGATACTGCAGAACTAATTTACAAAACAATCATTCTTCCACGTATAGATTACTGCTCAACAATATTATTTTTAGCAAACGAAGGAAATTTAAATGAACTAGAAATTTTACAAAATAAAGCGATGAGAATAGTTCTTAAGAAAAATAAATATAGCAATGTAAAAAAATGAGAGATGAACTAAAATGGTTATCTGTAAGAAGGAGACTTAAATTTAATATGTTGATATTTATACATAAATTTTTTCACGATAAATTACCAAAATATTTTAAGGATAAAGTTGACTTAAACAAAAATTGACATGAATATGCTACTAGACAAAATGATAAAATAAGACTACCATTATTGAAAAGAGCTGAGTCGCAAAATTGTTTGATGTATAAGGGTTTAAAAATGTATGATGAGATGCCTGAATGTATGAAGAATGAAAAGTGTCTGAAAGAATTTAAAAATAAATGTATAAGTTACTGTAAGGAAATGTAAATATATATAGATGATGTAAATGTACATAATAGTTTATGTTAGTTTTAATATAAGCTAACTTAAGAAATAAATTTAAAAAAAAAAAAAAAAAAATATTTTTTTCTCAAGTTTGGGTGTCTTGTGCTGTAATTTTTTACTGTAATAAGGCCTACAGGCCTATTGTGGTGCAAAAAAAATGCATATCTCCGCGTCGTCCTAATTTGTAAAACTCAGCAAGTTTCAAACTTACCTTTGTTCAGAGGAGAGTTAAAATGATTTTCACTTCAGTAGCGAATTGTAGTGAGGGTTTAAAAATATATTTTTTAAATTATGCAACACTGTACGAAAATACGAGTTTAACAAATATACGGGTTTTTTGAAGTTCTAACAGAAAACGCTAAAATATCGTTTTTGACCATTTGTGGACTCACAAGTTTTACAAGGTAGGTTGTCTACGTCGTCTAATTATTTTAAAAAACGGAAAAAGACATAATATATTCAAGGTAGAAAAATAAGTTGACAATATTTTCTCCATGTTCGAGAGATGAAGAACACAGTTCTGTATGTAAAATAGAAAAAGAACAAAATCACCTGCCTATAAAAAAAAATCCTCATAAATATGACATCCAATGCAAATAAGGGATTATATGATTAAAATATCTGTGAATATATCACCATTCCCATATCCACACGAGGTGGTACTACATTGGTACACCAACCTCTCAAAGTAAAAATATTCTCGATTAAACGAACTGGTCCAAGAAAAGTATAAAAATTAAAAGTATTTTCACTTGATGCCTAGTACGTAGGATAAATAATTAAGTCAAATTAATCCCACCCGCAACAATAAAGGTTTCAGCTCTTTAACCTCATAAAAATTAACGTATGTAAGAATTGAAGAAATGTGGATGTTCAAACATAGGCAGAATGGTGAATGTTACACAATGTGTAAAATGAACGCTTAAAAACTAGCTGACGACAAGTCATATGCCCTGACATATGCATAGACTTCCATGTTTCTTTCTCTAAAATGGTCTCCATCTCTGTTGTGATATGTTAATCGGCAGAATGGCAAATGTTAGTTACACAGTATGTTAAGAAGTCGCCTTTATCAGCCATTGGCATATCATGAGATTGGTAAATGTCTGGACTTCCATATAATCTCAAAGTTGTTCTACATCTGTGTTGAAATATTTTTCAATCTTTTATTTCCATAAAATTGCAAGTACGTCATACTTTGGCAAGATTACTATAGACGTATAAACCAGTGTGGTTATATAAATAAAATAAATTATGTAGAATCAAATTTATCGCCGTATTTCATTTTACTTAATATACTATTACATAATAAAAATAAGGTAGGTGTGTAGATTACACATAAAAAATTTACGCAATGCACGCTTCGTCAAAAAATCAATGTTAAATAGGTACCTTAAAAAAATCATAAATATTTACATAATTAAAAAATGTTATGCGTCCTCGCACCGCTTTTATTAATTATATTGATGGATAATATCTTATGTAAATCTATACCACCTGACCGAGGTATTGAAGTGAACTCTTCTTGGGTGCGACAAGTGTGACTTGAAGTAAGCAGACGATGCGGTTCTTCTTGAAAAGTCTATTAGTGATCCCCGGGAAATTGTTGACAGACTGCGGGGAAACTCCGCTCGTATGGGTCTTAATATTAATATTAATACCAAAATACCTAGATAATGTGCAACAAATCTTGTTCTGAATGTTGACAGCTTTAAATACTTGAAAGTTCACATAACTGAGGATAGTGGCATGTACAAAGAGCTCGCAACCCGTCTATAAATTACTGGAACAATTTTTAACATGATGCGTGCTGTCGGAACACTTAAGTTCTATGATCGCTGACATCCCGAAGTACTACCCGGAAGAAAAGACATATTGATTTTAGCATCCGGATTTCTGTCCCTGATCTCCTTTTCTGACTAACCAAATGTGGAATTTTTGTTTGCTGTAGTTCATTTGGCCGCATACTGTTTTTGTCATCAAATTAACACAAATCAACAATTCAATCAAATAATCTAATTGTACGCCAATTGTTTTAAATCGCACCCCAAATAAAATAAAACGAAACGTATTATAAATAACAGTTATGTTAAGTAAGGATTTTTATTTATTTATTCATATTTTTCTCTAACAAACTATAATAAATAATAAAAATAATGTGACCTCACTGGGGTGTTACCTATGCCGAGGACACTTAACAATATACTTTTTTGAAATGTTTTTACATTAGAGAATAAAAAAAGAAGTCTTACTTAATAAACAGAGATAATATATATTATTTATATTACAAAACGCACAATGAAAATAACAAAAATCTAACATAAGCTATACACTTGTGGAGCGGTTGATTCAATATTGGTTTGGGCGAATGAGACAATCCATTTTACTTCTACCTTGCTCCACTATCCATTTTTGTATGGCCTTTTCAAACATTTTCTCGTTCCTAATTGTTTTAATAATAGATAATGAAAGTAGGTTATAGATTTTAATTGAATAATACTCAAAATCTCTTTGTCGGAAAGTGGTATTAGTTTGAATTTTGTTTAAGTTGTCTTTGTGTTGAGGATCTGGTGATTATATTATTTGTATGTGATGTATTGTAGGGGCTATGTCTATCATTTTAGTAATAGTAGTTTTTGAATTTGTAAATGAGTATTATTTTAGCATATAATTGTTTTGGTGTCATAAGTTGTGATTTGTAGAATATTTCTTCAGTAGATGTCTGTATCGGGACTCCGAGTATTATTTTTATTATGTCTTGTTGTGCAACAAATACACTATTTCAAACTGTGTCACTCGAACCACCCCAACCGATTTAATTAATAAACAAGCTTATTAATGTTTTGTTTGGGAGTTTTTTCTTCTGACTGATATTAACAATGTTTTCATTTATGAAGGTTAAATTATAAAATATTTTCAAACATAAATACAGCTTTTAATGTTTTTATTTTATTTTTATACGGTATTTTTGTCGGGTTTGTTAGGTGTTTCTTCGTGTTTTGAGGTTACCGTTCGAACGGTATAATTACTATTAAAACAAAATATCTACGATAAATCCAACGCGATGCGATGTTCAGAAAATTAAGTTAACTACGAATATCTTAATAAATACATCAGGTTTGATAACACCGTAGGTACTACATTAATTTATTAACAAAAAAATATTTTTTTGTACTAATGTATTTTAATTTTCGTTGGGTGTGTTAGGTATTTCTGCGTGTTTTGAGGTTATTGTTCCCACGGTATAATTACTATTGAGATAAAATGACCAACGCGACGCGAAGTTCAGAAAATTGTAACTAACTATAAACATTTATAATAATACTTCTGATATGATAACACTGTAGGTACTGTATTAATTTAATAACAATATTTTTTAATGTAAGAATCTTTGTAAATGATAAACACTTTTTGTTTTCAATATAATTATGTGTTATTTCAATCAGAGGCCCTGATAATGTTGAAATATTACAAAAATAAACCGTGGAACCTAGCATGTAACAGTCGGTGACAGCTGACCGTTGAAAAAATAATTTACGTAAATGCAATACGTGTAAAGGTTCCTTCTTATAACACTATAGATGTGGACTGTAATAAAAGGCATTAATTGCTTTTCTGTAGAGATTTATTTAAAAAAAGTAAAGTTAACACAAAAAAGCTTTGAGCCGCGATTATGAACGCTATCTTCATCGGTACATATCGAGACTGTATATACTAACATACATATTTATGAACGAAAATGTATAAATTTATAAATTTCTATGAAAATTCATAGCATTTTCGTCGGTAACGTGTAATTGAACATGTTTAAAAAAATAATTGTGAATATATCCTATTTTTCATACGGAAAACTTAATTTTACTTTGTAGATAAAATTGTAGATATGTTTTTACTTCCCATTGGAATACGAACCCTGGTGCCGCAACAATAAGGTCTGTTGAACACGACTGTTATTTCGGGAACTAGGCTAGGAACTGGACAATCAAGACAGCAGCATGGAGAGCCTATTTCACTACCTTATATAACCCCCGCCAGTAGCTTCACATATAAACTAAAATATCAATCTAATGCACTGGAACCTACCCACGGAGGAAAACCAAATATAAACCGTACATATAATGTAAATGCAATGTCGCAAGTTGTCACAATTATAGAATTATTCATGTTTGCAAAAGATATTATCGAGTATTTTTTTTCAAAATCCAAACTTTGTTACAAAAACGTAGAAAATTCTCATATATAAGGCCTAAGTAAAAATAAACATATTTTGTTTTATGCAAATTTGAAGGGGAACATGAAACCAAAATGACATAAATACAGTATTGTGCGAATTTAATGGAATAAGAGTAATTTTTTGACATTTTTACGTATATTTTTACGTATTAACACTCATATGTCAATTTGACAGTTGTTTAGAGCAAAAAATTATGACTTTCAGTTCATTAATTTTTTGGGAGCTCATGTTGGTGTTTGTATCTGTGGTTTTTTTTTACATTTTCTCAATAAAGGACTAATTTTACAAATTGCTTGCATATTAAACAGTGTTTTTGAGTTGGTTTAAATCATGGATATCACGCCGAGGAAAAGGAAAAAGATTATAACCTTAAGTGAGCATACTTCAATGACTCAGAAAGAGATAGCAAATATATGTTTTGTAAGTCAGGGAGCAGTCAGAAAAGAGAAACAGGGTCAGTTGAAGCAAAGAGAGTTGGGAAATGTGGAAGAAACCGGAAAACTGGTAACCGAGATAAAATATATTTAATCAGAAATAGTAAGTTACACTCCAGAAAAACAAGTTACGAGTTTTAACGAGATTTGGCAGCCGATACATGACTCAACAGTACGAAGAAGACTCGTTGAATCTGGAGGAAAAGTAATCCGACCACAGAAGAAACAACTCCTGACGGCACGTATGAAGAAGCAAAGGCTCATTTAGGCTAGAAAATATACCAAATAGACTAGAATCCTTAAAATGTATTCATTAATTTAGCCACCTTTGTAATGAGGAACTTCAGCCCTGCGGGAAATTGGATAAAAAAATGTTTTCTTACGCGGGGTAAAAATTAGAGCATTAATTACTACCACAAAGTTTCTTGAAAATGTACGGAAAAAATAATAAAAAATATTTTGATAAAAACGCACTACTTTGAATGACGTCACTGGTTCATGTGAATCAACCTATGATCTGAGAGCTAAGGAAGATTTCCGGTCTGTTTGTCGCTTCTGGACCAATGGGAAGAACCGTATGAGAATCAGCGAAAATGAACCTCTGTCGTTACACGCGGAGTTATTTCAGAAATACAAAACTTTAAAAAATCATAACGCTGATAATACGATACATAAAAATTTAATAAAAAATGTTTTAACTTAGTTTAATAGTATATTAATAAATATTAAAAAAAAAAAACCACTGAACTTCCTCATTGTAGAAGAAGAACTAAAACTTTTAAAAAAATTGTAGAAAACATGGACACAATTCGAGAATACCATAACAATTTATTAATTATATTTATTTATTCACAATATATTCATTTAAACATTTATTAAGATACAATTCCCAACTCCATAGAACCAAAGTCCTGTGTTGAGTTGGGACGAATATAATATATTCGTATATACATATCAGGTATAAAACTTTTACAATCAATATCACCATATTTACTTCATATAACAAAAAATACACGAGAAATCAATATAAAAAAGAACATGCAAGAAAAAAACATTTAAAGTGTATGTAAAAATAAAAAAACAAAATCAAATAAAACCATTTCAAATATTTGAAAAACCATCAATGCGTTTCTCACTCAAATCCCCCTAAGGAAAATCCAGTCCTGAAACTCATTTTCGAAAATAGATTTTGTGCTTGAGAGCTTTACACGTTCTTCCAAAATATTAAACACTCTCGGTGCGATAAAGGAGAAGTGTCTCTGAGCAAAAGTCGTACGGGTTTTGGGTTTAACATAATTAACTCCCTGGGAAAACCTCATACAAATAATTTGCTTAAACAAACATAAACCAAAACATAAACTACCATAAACAACATTCTAAAAAGAGACGACAACAGTCAAGACTAATAAACCAGGGACTAAAATTATACAACAAACTACCAGACAAAAATAAACAAAAGACCCAGACAACTTTGACAAAAGATGTCAAAATATTATCATATCTTTATTTATATGAATTTAAGAAAGAAAAAATATTTTGTTAAAATAATGTAATCCGTAAGGGTTTATAAATAAATAAATTTTAAATACTAAAAAAATATTTGCTTCTAGTAGGTATATGGTATGAATGCGGACAATGTAGAAAAAAATAGGTACGAGGGAATAACATTAATATCTTGAATGGTCGCACGATTATAAACATTCGATTATTAAACGAAGCAAAATTGAAATAGTTCACACCACCTCTTCGCGCATTCTGAAAATTAATGCAAACGTTATCAAATCACATGACACCGGGTACCTGCATTTAAGAGAAATCGCGGTCTGACATTTCTTCATACAAACATATTCCCGTATTTTCTCTCCAGATTATGGTAGTAGCGATTTTAATTCTTATACAATTTTCTTTAGCATTGGCGAGTCTCTATCGTTGTTTTTTTTTTAACACGCCAGGGGGGCCAATTACAAGGGTGAATTACGGTATAGAACACCCAGGCTTGAGAAAAACCTCTTTTTTTTTTCTCATTTCACTACACCAGGGAAGCTGCCTTTAATAAATTGTTTCTTATGGGAGCTAAGACCTTCATAAAAGCGCCCAGTTTTATCTTCTGTCTTCGGACGTAGGGTGTAAAAATATGAGAAATAATTTTGAAAACAAGGCCCACGCATGTTTTTTTTTCTGGTACTCTTTCTTAAAAAAAAAATAAACAAAATTGATGTTTTGAGGTGCGAAAAATAGGACAATGAAACGTCGATTTTGATGATTTTAGTTATGTATAATCAGCCCGACGGCGACGTGCAGTTGTCTTTTTCGCCCAATATCGGGAAGGCATCTTCGAGAGAGTAATAGACAAACTATGTTTAAATTTCTATTTATCAAATATCTCTGCCACCGCATTTCTTCTAAAGTTATAATAACGTGATTGTGAGGGGTGGAAATCATTCCTATAATTAAGTATTTAGGCATCATAATTTAATATCACTTCAATAAAAAAAACATCAAAACAACTAAACATTGACATATTTTAAATAAAATTGTACTATATATTTGTAAATGCCTGCGCTCGTTTGTAAAAAAATGCAAATCTCGTAGAAACTAGGAAGAAAAGAAGAAAAATTAAAACCTGGATTTAAAAATAAAAATCTTTAATATCTATAAAACAAACATTTTGAGTTTGAACCTTCTGGCCTATTTTAGTGTTAAAAAATAGTTTAAGTTTGTAACTGAAAATGCTTGATGGAAGTTCATTTTAATTATTATGTAAATAAAAGACGCGACATCTTCGAGACTAGTATCTTTATTGAGGAGTTCAATGTATTTATACAAAACAGTGTATAAATGCATTAAACTTCTTAATAAAGATACCAAAAAAAGATAGAAAGCGATGAAACCGGTCACTGGATATTGAAAATTTGTGGATTGAAGTATCACAACAAATGAAAAAATTGTTAAAAAAAACAGTCCTTAGACTTCTTTATTCCCCTTTCAGAATATTTTAATTGTATGTATGTGTGTATTTAGATTTATGTACATGCTATTTGTTGATTTTAATATTTGCTTTATTGTATTTCAGTGGGATATGACTTGGGCGGCGTTGTTACCAACAGCAGAAGAGAACTAGATATGGGAAAAAAGGGAGTTCATTTGAAAGAAATGCACTGCCTACATCCAGGAGACTTGTACCCATTTACACGAAGGCCTCTCTTCATCATTGTCGACTCCGATAACTCGTTCGTTTTCCAACACATTCCGAGATACTTCGGCCAGCCGATTGTGACACTGATGTCGCCACAAGACATCCCACCTGCCTTCCAAGGTAAAGAGACACTCGATTGATTGATTTTTTATTTGCCTCAATATTTCTCCATGATCATGATGAAAATAAATTATTAAGTTTTAAGTATTAACCCATTCGGCCGTTAGTTTCAAACCTTAAAACAATATTCCGTCATCAACTGCCATCAACTATGGGATCTGAGCCCGCTCAAGGAAACATTTCTCCGATGAATTGACCAACTTAGTTTTACAAGATCAAAAATAACTATTGACCAAATGAGGGTACTACTTGCAAACCCGGCAAAATCCATCTTTCTTTATTTTGAGCAAATAAAAAAAAACTGCCTTATTTAAAAAAAAAATATATCAGTTAATATTTTATACGTAAGCAGTGATAACGTAAGCATGATTATCTCAAGAAACAGTAGTGAAATAATACTTTTAATTTTATACATTACCAACTTTGCAATACTTAAGTAGAGGTTGCCATGTTTCAAACAAAGCCGATAATTTAAAAGTCAAGTGAAATCAAGCCGTATTTTTAACTGACAATGTTAAAATTATTATAAAAAATTGTATTTTGAATAAGTTTTAATTAATATCTAACTTTTTTGAATTTTGGATTTTGCCGGGTTTGCAAGTAGTACCCTCAAATGTGTTTTTTGTAAAGTTGATAACATGCCAAGAAAATAAAAGCTTACAAAATTGTGCGAAGTTAAAAAATAACGTAAAATGTAAAACATAATTTAAAATGATATTTATCATAATTTCCCTATATTCACATAATGGTGCATAGGGCACTGCATTAGCACACCAACCGCAGCGTATTTCGATCGTTTTTGTTACATGTAGGTAAGACAATCAGTCTTAATATGCTTCAGGTGCCAGTCCAGGGACTATGAAATATTCTAGCGGAATTTTTAAAATGAATATTTAATATCAACCGTTTCGGGAATCGAACCCGTGACCTTTTGCATGCTTTTGCAAACGCGCTGACCATTAAACCACAAGGCGGGTGAGGAAAATAATGTTTATTATTTTACTATAAAACAGTTACTTTCTTTAATTGTTTGTAAAATATAACACCTTGCAGTATATTTTCTATGAAACCTTATTGCGTTTTTTTGTAATATTTTGAGATTTAATTAAAGTTTTTGTAAAATGTTCCTTAAATAATTCAACTCACTTATTAACATAATAAGCTTACAGACTGCAATACAATTATACGAAAATACTAGATGGAAATAAATCATAATGAATCATGTGTTATTATATTATTTATAAGTTTATAAGTTTATTATACCAGGAATCGAGCCCGGGGCTAAATGATTTGATTAAATAAGTAGGTACTCGTTTATAACTCTCCAAGGCACATATTTTTACTGCGTTTTGAAATTTTATTTGAATTTAAAGTACCTTCCTTTCAGTCTTCTAATTAGGATATAAAAATTTATTTCTGTTTTAAATGTATGCAATGGAGCCAAAAATAATACACAGAGCAGATGTAGAAACATTCGTTAATACTTGAAAACAGCGATCAAATATATTTACTCTACAAAAATAAACCATAGCGCTTAATTAGTGTTACAACATTTTTATAGTTTATTCCCTGTTAATATGAAAAATAGAAAAACAATTAAAATATTGCAAAGTTTGGTCTCAAGAACTGGCATTTGTGTTAATTAATTAATTTATTTTTATTTTCTTTTATTCAGGAAACATACAGTACAGTTACAAAGTTTAATATTTTACACAATTAGACTTAATTCTAATGGACCAGTGAAGTTTCCATATTATAAAGCAATTATATGTAAGGTTAATTATGAAAGTATAAAAAAGAGAAGGAAAAAGAAAAACATAAATGAAAGTTGTTTAAAAATTAAAATTTAAGAGAAAAAAAGATATTTTAAAGTTTGTAGTTTGTAGTGAGTATTTACAAATGGAAATAATATTAAAGATGAAGAAAATTTGTAAGAGTAATTAAAAATTAGGAATTGAAATAAAGAATGAAAAACATGCTCAGATGTAAAAATAAAATAAAATAGTAATAACATTTAAAAAAAAAAGAAAAAACATCAATATACACATATTTATTTTAAGGGATTCAAAGAAACGATGTGAAGAATCTTTAAGTGAAATATAAGACAATAAATTTAGGTCAATTTAAAAAACATCTTCAAAATTAATGACACATTATAGTAAGAGCAGCAATATATTGATTTTATTTACATATATAATATTAGTAATTAAAAGTAGTTTAAAAGTATAAAAACATGCCAATATTATTTATTTAAATCTTTTATTTAAATCTTAAATTATTTAATTAAATCTTCTAGTAAAAGAATAAGTACATTTGCGGACGTATTGCTGAAAGCAATATCTTCCAGCTAACCAAAAAATAGACCGTTGAAAAGAAGAGTTGGTCAATAATTTGTTCTATAAAACAAAATATATATCAAAAGATACATACATGAAAATAAACCTAATTAATTATAAATAACATCTGATAAGGCTTGCAGTAAATAAATAATAGTAAATTCTGTTATTCATAGTAAAATATCAGGAATGTGAAATCAGGTAATGAATTTGGAAGGAGAGAGAAAAAGAAACCAAGGAAATAAAAGGAATAAAAAAGTTTTCAAAAAATATTAAAATGAAGGAATGTCAGGATTCGGATATATTGTAATGTTTCGGGCGTTTCTTGAAGGTGGCTTGAGAAGGTGCACTTTGTTAAATGAAAAGGTATTTGAGACCCTTAAGAGTATTTCATCGTGTGTAAAGAAATTTTATTAAAAATATATATTCAATAATTATATTATTTTGATTAAAAAATTACTTTATCGTGTTATTATAATAAATTATAGATTTACGCTTTAAAACAGCATTTAGTTATGTAAAAAATATATGTTGTTTGCGTTACGTCATATTTTTTTAAATTATCGATTACTTGAGTATAATAAAGTGTGTTATTAAAATATTAGTTATACACAGTATTTTTGTGAGAAAATAACGCATGGTACAAACATGAAAAATAACCATAGACTAGGACATAAAAAAACTATTTGGCAAGAAAACCAATATGAATTCTTAAACCAAACACTGATTTGAGTCTACAAAACACTGATTTGAGTCTGCTAAATCTACTAAATTTACACCTGAAGATGGGTAATACTGATTACCCGAAACTAGTCGTGTTATAATGTATCAAACCCTTGTATGGTAAATTTACAAAGTGTTATATTTAAAATAAATTCTACAAAAACCGTTGGTTTTTTTTTTTTTTTTTAAACTGACATAACACAAGAACGAAACAATTATTTCAGTTCTTGTTTTCAAAAATATAATAAACGAATTCAGTAGACTCAAATCAGTGTTTGGTTTTCATATTAAAATATTAATATGGCGATCTACAAAATAAACACTTAGTCAATAAACAATGTGAATTCTACCAAGACGTGGGTGAATTAATAAAAAAAATATTTTTAAAAATGGTTTTGAATGTATATCCATGTTTTTAAACTTTCAAACTTCTTACCAAGTCTTCTTCTATACTCTCTTCCCAATAAATATACATGTTTTTGTTTACTTACGCACCCACACACACGCACCCACCCTTTCACGTACGCACATACACATATGGCACACATGCTATTATGTATTATTAGATTAATCATAGATTTTTTTTATTTCTTCTAGTACTGTTAACGTATTTTATTTCATTGTTGTGTAATAGCTGTAAAAATTCAAAATTAAATTAATTAAATAAATAAAAGTCATGTACACATATAAAGACCAAAAATATTTTTTCAATCCAATTTTTGATGTTTTTGTAAATGTTGTTATTAGAATACTTATTGATGTATTGCTATAAATGTATTTTTCGTTCCCTTATAGTGTTAATACCGTGTATTTTGTTAGTGTAAATATGTTTTTGAAATTAATACAGCTTTTTCAATATGATGATCCAAAAATATTTTATGATTTTATGCCTAAAGTATGCTATAAAGGACTCAAAATGTAAAATAACTTTTAAAATAAAAATAACTGAACATATACAAGTAAATAGTGCAGCGGGAGATATTTTGAAAAATATCTGTAGATAAATAAACGAATTACTTTATATAATTATTACACACATTATTTATATTCTTATGTATGACACGACTTTATGTTTGTTTTTTCATGATATAATTTACTATATTATTTATGGAACGAATGGACAGCGAAAGAACGGCTAAAAATATTTACGATGATGAATGTAGAAATAGAGGAAGGCCGAGAAAGACATGGCATGACCAAATCCAACAAATACTTGAAAGATGGATATGTTAAAATTTGGAATAATCGGCGCGCGTGCATGAGAAGATGCATGAATGTAGAGGAAGCGAGATCTGTTTATGAAACTTTATGTAGATTAATTTATAACCTTTTGAATACTTAACCTATATTTATATAAAAACAGACGAAATATATCAACTTCACCATACTCGTTACCTAGCCGCTGTAGTCTAGGTATTAGTGAGTATTAAACTACTTATATTTTAAAACACAAAAAAATCTCCATCTTACAGCAGACTGAGCCATGTGAGATGGAAACAATCCTATCCAGAGGACGCTGCGTATTTATTTTCTGATTCACTAGTTAGATTCCCTGGTATTACATATGTAGTAGATTGATTTATGCAATAAATTTATAAAAATAAAAAGATTTGAAGTTACTTTCATACATTTTTTTGTTTTACAGATCAACAACACAATGGGTCACTATTTACGTTATTTTTGCATTCACCTCTCACTGCATTCTGTTACTGCTGTAACCTAACTAATGTGCCTATCCATCACTGGGAGAGATGTCAGTCCTATATCGATAGGTTTGTTACGGAGGCATCTAGGCTGTTCACTAGGTGCCGAGTAGGTAAGTTAGATCAAATTTATATAATTTCACTTATTTAGAATCTGAAAAATAATTGAATTGCCAATCCACCAGAGTGGTACTTGTATGGATATTAAAAGTATAATATGTTTCGTATAATTAAAATATAATTACTTTTCGACCGGCAAATTACGCCTTTTGAAATTTAGACTAAACTTGGGTATGTTGGCACTCATATAAAAACGAAATATTCAAATGAATTTTTTTTAGTAATTTATATAAAATAGATTGAAAAATAATGTTGAGGAAAAGAAAAAAATACTTATATTTGTAAAAAGATATACAAGCTTTTAAAACCTCACAAATTATACGCTATTTAAAAAAAAACTGGGTTGTTAAAATTGTACCTTCAATAATCGTTTTAAAAATAAATCGTGTAAACATTTTAATTGATATTTTTTCAGGATAAGTGTTTTGTTTGCAAGTTTTTGATTTCTACGGTATGTTTTTAGCAAAATGTCAATGCTCATATCAGCCATCGAATGGCGTTCAAATTTCGCTAAAAACATACCATAGAAATGAAATATGAGATTTATAACCAAAAATGCTTCATAAAAAATGTTTTAAATATGTAATTTCATAATTACCTTTCCGCACCTAATGGTGCATAGGGTACTGCATTGGTACACCATTCACTGCATGACTCGATCTTTTTTGTAACATAATGGTAAGATGATCAGCCTTACGCTTCAGGTACCAGTCCGCGGACTATAAAATATTCCGGTGTGAAAACTCACTTTTAAATAAATATACCATGTAGGGATCGAACCCGAAATCACTCGCATGGTAGGCGAACGCGTTGACCATTACACCACAAGGCTGACGATGTTAAATATGTAATTCCATTAAAAAGGGAAGAACTAAAATATTTTATCTTTTTTTAACGATTATTGAAGGCATAATTAAACCCAAAAATAAGGAAAGATAAGCACAGAATTTTTGTGGTTTTAAATTAGTCTTATTCTTCTTGCGGTGCCTTGTCAGGTCGCCCTGACTTTTTCGATAACTGCAGCGAAAGCATCTCGGTCCTGGGCAACTTTTATATTCCGCAGGACAACTGCTTGTTGGATTTACTCGCCATAGTGATTCCTGGGAAAAGATGACCAGAGTGGTTTCCCGTTGTCTTCTCTGGTGGATTTTCCTGTCGGGGTTACCTTCTCTTAGCTGGTTGGAAGAAATAAATTATCACATTTCATTAAAAAGATAAATTTAAGTATTTTCCACAACTTTCCTGTTTGGTTTATTGTCTATAAAATAAGTAAGACCGCTCAGTTAGCCATCCTGTAGCAGGTGAACGAGGTACGCTGCATTTATTTGACCAATTCAACGCTATTTGCACCATTAAGTGCGAATAAGAGTTTGATGATGATATTTTCCTCCATATTATTTGAGTACTTGTTTTTTTTCAGTTGTTTATAAATTTTGTGCATTGAATCTATCAAATAAAAAAGAACATATATGCATACGCAAAAAGAAAGCGAGGGGACAACGACGCGTTGGCCTCGGTCCATACACTCTCCTCCCCCTTCATTAATCAGCATAGAATTTGTAGTTCTCACGAATGATTTCATCAACGTTAGTTCTATGCACAGCTGGCAGAGTCCCACATGATTCAATAACAGATGCGTTCTATAAGTCTACGAAAGGGTAGGTGAAGAGATATTCATCATATTCATTTCATGATATAAAATTGATTTATATCAAATGATTCAAAAGCAGTAATAGGCAAACAGGTTAATATTATTAATTGCATCAAAATAATGTAATACGGAAAAAAAATAGGAAAATAAATAGAACATAACTTGTACCGCATTATCTATTTCACTATTTTCCTTTTTACTTAAATTAATGCATGAAAAAATTATTCCAAAATAGCAGCCAAAACTTTATGGTAAATTTAATCAGTCAATGTCTTTCCTGCCAAATTCGCTAATAGTGACTTCTTTACTTGAATAAAACAGATTTTACAATGTGTTGCGTATGTCCAAATATATGCAGTTAGGCTGGATTTAATCCTTAGGGTGTTATTTAGATCGAAATTTGTTGCAACAAAGGGAAAACATTTTCGAGAAGGCAATATGTTACACAATGTGTTAAGTGGCCACTTAAACCAGCCAATGACAGGTCATAAGCCCTGTAAATGCCTACACTTTCTTATCCCCTTCTCAAAAATGTTTTCCCTCTGTTGCCACAAATTTAAAACAGATTTATTTTATTTTATTTATAATTGTTCCTAAACGATAAACAATACTAAAAACATTGTCATTATAATTTTTTTTTTAAATGTATATTTGTAGGTATTTTTTATCAATGTAAATAAATGAATAAATAGAAATTTACGCAAAAATAAACAATAGCATGACTACTGACTAGTTATTTATATAATAAATTACAAAGAACTTCCCTCAAGAATTTTCACTTACAAGCTCAAATGTTTTAAATACTTACTGGTTAATTTATTATAGAGTTATACAATATTTAAATATACCATTTAATATTTTAGAATGTTTTTGAGTAAGTTTTCCGATTTTTCTCTACCTAAATCCAGAAACCATATTTTGACAAATTTATTGAGTTGAATTTGGGATGGATTTGTAATGTTTGGGTAACACATTGAATATTTTGGGGCACAGAAATCTGAAATTTCTTTTGCCCGAATTCAGAGTTTATGGTAGACCCCATGACTCATCCTTAAGTTTGACTTCTGGTAGTGTGGGAGTGTTCCTTTTGGGATTTGATTTAATAATTTGCTTTCACAAACATAATTATTCTAGATATATATACTTGCCTTATATCTAATATATCAAGTTCTTCTAACAACTGGACGCTGGGGTGCCTGTAGGGCTTTTTAAACATTATTTTAATAATCGGTTTTTGAGCAGATTCGAGAGGTTTTAATATTGATTTATTAGTGTCTTTCCATCCTATTATGCCGTAAGCTATGATTGAGTTACATAAAATATAATAAAGTTATTTGAGTTTGATTCTTGAAGACATGGAATTTTTTTTAAATTTTTTGCGTTAGATATTCTATGTGTTCTGTCTATTTAAAATATTTATCAATAGTTATTGCCAAATATTTTATATGGTGTACTGATTCAAGTATTTTAGAGCATATTTTTAATTGAAGGTTTTGTTTAGGCTGTCCCGCTGTGGTTTTACCAAATGTTATGTATTTTGTTTAATCAATATTTTAAGTTAAAGGATTTTTATCCAGCCACATTTTCATTGTATTGACATCGTTTTAAACCGCAGAATAATAAATAATATCGCAAAAGATATAAAAATATCCAACATTAGCCTCTTTAATATGAATTCTCAATGTACGAGATAACGATTTGTTTTATTTTTTTAGATATGTCGTACATGCAATTCTTCGGCGACGACTTCTTGCGGCTGGTGCTGGTGCGCTTCGTGTTCTGCGACGTGGTGCTGCGGCTGCACCGCGGCTTCCGCGGGCGGCAGCAGCGGCCGCGCGCGGCGCCGCCGCTGCCCGACGCCGAGCTGCTGGCGCACCCCGCGCTGCGCTCGCTCGTGCTCGACCTGGCCGCGCACCTCGACCTCGGCTCGCACTTCCACGACGCCGAGTGACCCCGCCGCCGCCGCCGCTCGAGCGACGCGCCGCACGCCTCCGTTATGGCGTCGCCCTAAGACTGTCGAACCGACTATTACATTCTTCGTAAACGCATTATTTTTTATAAGCAATGACGTATAATGAATAGACGCGTTATTAAGATATAAAGACGCTAGACGACGAGAATATTGCGTGGCCCTCGACAATTTGAAAACAAGAGAGATAGAAAATCTTGATCAACGCGCAAATATTCATGTAAGAAAGAGATATATAGTTGTTACATATTTTCTCAGTTCATATTTATTTTGTGTTAATCGTATATAGAAATCACAGAAATATCTCAGAAACGACATTATCAAGCAACAGTATTTTTTTTTCAATTTGCTTAAAAGAGGCAATCTACTTAATCCAAATACTGGGTAGAATAACACAATATGTCTGTTTTGTTTTTCTGTCACGTATCACGTTAATCATGGAAAGAATTCGTCAGAGAACGAAGGCACGGAAGGTAATTACCCACGAACAGCGTCGCCAACTCTACCGATTTTTCGGTATATCTACCGATTTTGGGAGTAATACCAGTCTACCGAATTCGATGATAATTAACTATTTTTATAACATAGCAGTAGCCACTCCCTCCCCCCGCCGCTTATCGCGGGTTTTGAACTGTTTATAAGCTGAACTGTCTATAATATAAAAAAATGCCGATTAAGCCTTGAGCTTTAGCTCTAGCTAGATAGAGGTCGGCAACGCTGCCCACGAATTGCAATGCCCCTTTCTCCTCCCCAGTAACATGTCTATTTAATAATTATACGTCATTGATAAAAAGCATTTCCTTTGTGGTCAAACAATTAATCAAATATTAGTAAATATTTGTATTTAACCACTTACTGGCTTTTCTGTGTCTCGAAGTCTACCAGTATCGTCAGGATACTAATTATACTAAAGTGCAAATCCCACTATACCCCTTCACCGTAATATAAGTTGCACAAAAATACAAAACCAAAGCGTTTATTTTTTTTTTAAATTATTATTATTCGCGTTAAAGAACACATGAGGTGTCTCCACAGTAATAACTTCTCCAAATGCGGAAACCACATAATGCAGGAGTAGAAATATTACATACAAATAAATAAAGAATAAAAAGTAAATAATGAGAAAATATAACGCCTTAGGAAGGCTTTGAAAAATAATGTTTCTTTAATCAATAATCATATAACCTTTCAATATAGCCCATTATACGATGTTCCATTGTAATTTTATTTATTTAAGATAATTTATACAGCGCCATTTTTGTGAAAATTTAGCTCTATGGCGCTGTTTAATAAACATCCTTGCATAATGGTAATAGTCAACATAGACTTAGTTAATTATTGCTCCCCTTTACTCCCCACCATTTTTTTTACTTTTTTTCCCGTAAGCTAAAGCAGTTTTTTTTAAGTGCATGTTAGTATTAGCTACTTACATCAAGTGTGTCTTCAGTATTTTTTGTGTTACTACTACCATGGTTTAGATGCATGGGGGGATTTGCATTTTAGTTTGTTTGATGTCCTGACAAAGAGACGGATACGTCTCGAAACCGGTAAACATAGAAAACTAGGAAAATTGTTATGTACAATTATTTACCTGTATTTAATAACATATTATTTATTGAATCGGCACTAACATTGTGGAATAACATTATTAAATTTATCGTTTTGGTATAAGACCACTTGAATTTATTTTTGAACACCACTTATAGCTTCGTTCACTGTCTTCACGGAGACTGAACTATTAAGCCCACTGCGTGATATCACATGATTGGCTCATTTCACATTTAATGATTTATTTATTAATTTAATGGAAAACGCTATAACCAATACATCATGAGGCGAACTCATCTCCACTTAATTTCCTATTGCAGAATTTTTACCTGAGAGTAGCCGCTGAATAAATACAAAAAAAAAATACATCAATCCATCCTAATTTTACCTTGTGTTGATTTGTACGATCCATTTATGACGCGGTTGGTTTGTTTATTTGGAAATTCTAGTAATAATGAACAGATAAAGATAAAGTGCAAATAATAAATTCAAGTAGTCTCATAACGAAATGTTTCATTTCATAAACATTTTGAATGCAACAGTTTTTTTGACGAAAGCCCTTTTTTACCCTCAAATAATTTTGCCATATTGATGGTACTATCATAATAATAATGTAATTTTGCTGAATTCTACTTCTTCCTCGTTCCTCAGTTTTGAGGGTAGTGATGATTGCCACTTTCCCCACCCTTGCGTCTCCACCCTGCGCCCTCTCCACAGCTTCATGCCGGCTCGCCTGTGATACCGTCTTCACCTGATCGATCCAGCGAGCTTGTAGCCCTGCCTCCGCTTCTTCGTCCTGCCACGCCGCCCTTGATTATTATTTCCTCCAAATTTCACGTCCGGCGAACTGCAGAAAACGTTGGCAGCATACGGCCGATAGGCGAACTTTCATGTTAAGTTCCTCCAGTTCGGAGACGTTCGTTCTTCTGTCTGTCCATGCGATTCTGAAATTTCCTTACATATCAACAGTAATGGAACCCCGTGAAAAGAAAATACGCAATGGCTACGTTAGTCTACGCAATAGGGAAATATCACTTTTTTTACAATTTTTAATTACTAAGGGTCTATGAAATACTGTCTAGTTAAAAAAAATTTTTTTTTTACCACTTATTAGTCGCTAAAAAAAAGTTCTAATTTATAATTGAACGTAGTTATGCAGAAAGCAGCCAGTCCAAAATTTCGAAAAAATTAGATATTGATGTTATCGGGTGCAGTCAGGTCGATTCTGTATTTTGCTAAAAACAGCCAGACCGCTTTCATATAAAAAAAAAACTGTATTAATCACCTCCAGAAATCGTAGGTGTCGATCACAAAAACGGCATTTCTCAATTTGCAGAAAACACCCACAAGACTAGAAAAATCTTATGGTACTTTAAAAATCTTTTGAACTAGTCAAATGCACAATAAGATTCTTGTTTGTAATATTTAAAAAACTTATGTATCCATTGTATATCGTTTGTTAAAGTCAAAAACATTCAAACTATTGTGTAGATTTTATAATTCACTCTTTTCACAAAATGGCTATTATCTCAGTTTCACTTTTCTACGGCTGACTGCTTTCTGTATAAATACGTTCAATTTTGAATTCCCGTAAAAAAAGTCCATTGCTTTGGCCATGCCCTAATACGTCAATATTCGGATAAATTTCGAACTATGTTTGTGAGCGTTTAAATTTAAATAGAACATCGTCACGAATACTTACATTACAATTATAAAGGCCAAACATGTCGCGCAAGGATACATTTTTAAATAATTTACTTTTTAAAGTTGGGTATGAAAACGTTTCACTACAATTTCCATATTGATTTTGAAAAAACAATGATTTATTCGAAATCCATTTCATAACTTTTTTTTGGGTATTCGTAGTATGTGATATTTCCCTATTACATGGATAATTTTATAATATGGCTAGTTTAAGTGACCACTTTACAAACAGAGCAACATTCACTATTCTGCCTATGTTTGATCAAATAAATGTACCTTTTTATTTCTTCCATCAATTGATGTTTCCAGTTAAAAATCTTTTATACGTTTGATTGTAGTTCAGTAATATGAATTTCACTTATTATTTTAGTTAATTAACAAAAATTATGGAAAAAGAGTTGTGTGACTAGTTATAATGGAGATAGCCGTTTTTATTATGATATGCCTTATATCTATAAATTAAAGTTTGAAATTAAAAAAAAAAAAACTAAATTAAGACTATGCTTTTACAAGCCTTAGTTCCTATCTCTCGTTGGTTGACTAATTCAATTGACTTATTTGCCACAAAACTAGTTTCAATACATATTTAATACGTCAGTTTATTATTTACAGTTTTAATATGAAATGCATACATATGGAGATTAAAAAAACTAGATACTTTTGTATTTTGAGAAATTTTCATGTCAAATTATTCAATTTGAGATTCATAGAGTATTATTCTATGAAGATAAACATCTCTCGAGGGTTAAATCCAGTATATTCAATAGCAACTAAAAACGAATAATCTTAATTTACCCACGTGGAAAATCCTCAAATCGTCCGAGCAACTAATCTTTTCACTATCTTCGTAGTTGCATAATACGTGTAACTATGTACAAACGTTAACACCGTAGTTAGTTTCATACAAATAGAACGATAGCGAAAATTTTGTCCGTTTGAGCAATACGACGATTTCGTACGTGCTTAAGACCCGTATCAGTTTCATAAAAAAGATTAAATATTATTCTCTTAATTTATAATGCATAAGACACGTACGAGTGAAGGTAACTATTTGTTACCAACCAAAGGGACAATGAAATATTTTTTTATGCACTATAAATAAATAATTCATTTCAACCTGTCGGGGGTTGAACCCGAGAACTTATGCACTACATTGTGAAGCAAAAAAAACTTCAGATAAATCAATAAACATAAAGGCAATTACAAAATCAAGAACAAGAAAAATAAATATGGTCTTTGATTATTTGTGCTTGACACGAATTTGACAGTGAGCGTTGAGTATCAAATTTTTTCTGTTTCATTTTGTTTTTAATATTACTCGTTAACTAGAATTTTTCAACAGTTATTTGTTCATTATTTACTGAGTTTTCAATGGATATAAATCTGTCTCGTTGACTATAAAAAGCATATTTACCTACTTACATTAAAACATCGAGAAAAAAACATTTGTAAATTTTATGTTTTTGTGACGCATTTATATTTTTTTTATCTGTGATCGAAAACTTTAGCATTCTTAATTAAACCTCAATATCTCAGCAGATTTTTAACGTTTACAACAATTTGATATCTCGATCGAAAATTAAATTTAGCCAAACAACCAATCCGTAGATACCATCAAAATACATTTCATTACCTTCTAGATATCTGTATACTCGTACATTATTTCTATAATTTAATATTTCAATTTAAAATTGTGAAAAATGAAAATTACTTAGTACTGGGTCATAAGCACGTTTAAAACTACCCAAACAGTCAACTGTTTTTGTTATCCTCGTATTTGTTTTAAAATGCAAACAATTATGGCGGAACAGTTCCATGCGAATTAAAAACTGCGAAAATTCGACGATTTAGCAGTACTGATCGAAGAAAATAATTGTTGAAACTGCTAGAATAACTAAATGTAAAATAAAAATCATAATCTGTGATTTCAGGAATTTTAATTAATCTGGAATTTTGTTGGCTGTTTCAAATGGTTTATTTTAGAAATTGTGCATTATAAACTTCGTCTCATTTCCAATGACTTGCGAGTGATTCGTTCAGTGAAACCTTGGCTCAATTTCTAAATCGGCTCTAGTAAAATGAACAGTTAGTCGGATGTGTTTACCTTCACACTCGACCCGATTGTGTATTGAAGGAAACTCATTTTAGATTCTTCGGCTTGTACTTAGAGAACATTAGCTGTTTGACTTCCACGTGAATACGTGTATAATAATAGATTACTGGTCTTTCATAGAGAAGACTACGCAACTTCTCAAATGTTTATGAGCAGTGTAAAGTTGGATTGCCCGCGGATTATGATTTTTGGTACAGTATGTTGGTGAAGTAAAATTTAGCCAGGGTCTTCAATAAGTAAATAATTTTAATATATATTACTCCACCTCTCCGATTAATCAATTTAATTATGGTGTACATAACGCATAGTTATTTACGAACATTTATTCGAATATAGTTTTAAAGTGCAGTGTCAACTGAACATTAAACAATATAATCTTATGTTAACCCATTGTTAAGTTTTAAAGATTTTTGTTAAATAGGTAATTATTTAACTTATTCATGTTTTTAAACACACGATATATTTCTTTCTAACTTTGCAAAACAGAAGAGTATTTTGTTACGACACTGTTGCGACAGTTTAGTTTCGTGTATATTTAAGACTTTGAACTGTCGTGTCCCTTCGTAAAAGAGTATTACGTAACAATTCTGAAATGTTTGTGGTGACAAAAACAATTTAGAACAATAAAAGTTTATAAAACATTTTAGGATAGAATATATAATTTTTTGAAAATATTCGTATTTTAAACAAATACGCTCATGTGATTACACATATTCGCACGTTCACATGTTATATCCTAATGTTAAGGCGAAATCGTTATTAAGCTAACATTATTTACAGACAATAGAAAGTACGTGAATTAAAAAAATATTTCATAGATTGATATTATTAGAAAATTAGGTGTTTTTTTGAAACGCGATGGTTCAAGGGAACACTGGATTACTATTCAGGAAATTGGCGAAGCTGTAATATGTATATGCAAGGTTAACGTTGTTTTATACAGAATAATTAATATCCGCAATGGCTAACTTGTCGATTTTTCTGTCAGATACGTTGAATTCATATTTATATTGATTACCTTTTTGTGGACCTAGATAAATAAAATGTTGAAAGCCATTTCCAAATTATCCTTTTCTTGAAACATAAAATGTATTTTGAGGCATTAGTTTAAACTAGTATTAACTCACAAAACCAAAATTAAAATAATAATGAACGTAGATCGCACCGTACCTCGTGATTGTTTCGCCATTCATGAGTTTCAGCAATTGTTTGATCAGTTGAAATTTTCCAATCGGACATATTGGTGAGAAGTACTTGTAAGATATTTGTGATTATTCTCGTTGATAGGAAAAACGCGATTTTATCGATTACCATTTTAAATTTACATAAGACTAAGCGAAAAGTTTGACATATTTGTAGGTCTCGTATTGTGTATTATAGGCCATGCGATGTTCGTGTAGCGAGATATATCGTTGACCTGATTTTCAGAATTTAAATCTAGACATTATTATTAGTATGTCAATAAGCACCTTTACTGATTTACTGCTAAAAACCTATATGATATTCAAATTCGAATTACATTGTTAAGTGGTCAAATTTTTTACTGTAATGTTCGTATTTAAATAGTTTTTATATACACAATAGATATTAATAAATCACATTAACCGGGAGCATAAATTATGTACATCAACCTATTGTTAATATCCCACCTAATTTAGAAAGATCGGACTTGGCAATGTGCAGGTTCGTATGTAACATGAATCAGGCACACTTTTCAATTTATTTTCATCTTTTGGTATAAAGATAACAGGTGAATTCATAAACTAGTTTGGAGTTTCCTATCACACGATCTCTAGTGGATATGGAGTAACAAGGTTCGACAACAGTTTGTCATTGTATTAAGATTTATCTTGTATAAGCCTAGTATTAGATCAGTCGCAATATAAGAATAAAGTTGGAAACTAATATTGTTACCACTTAAAAATGCCTGAAATTACATACCTCTTTCTTCGTGTTGCTGTTTATAAAACTGTTTACATATAATATAATGAATAATTTCTCACTGTGAGGAGTAACAACATCTGTTTAAAATATTTTTGAATATTTTGTGTAGCAGACGATGAGCATTTTTCAAAAAATAGACTTTACATATATAATAAAATAACACTGAAGAGAATAGAAGTTACAAATGTTCTCATGTTTTAAAATTATTCCGACTATATGAATAAATATTTAAATATTGTATTGTACCTATTCCAAAAAATATGTGTTGTATATTGTTTCAAAATTTTAGGTTTGTAAAAACAAATCTGGTTAATTGATGGAATAATGAAATTTGTTAATCATGCCATTAATATTTCGTGTACATTATAATTTTTTGAAATTCGGCATTTTTGTGTAAGAATGAAATGATCTTTAATTTATTAGTATTTACTGAATGTTTATTTACATTATCTTCATCCATATTTAATATTCGTAACTTATGAACTTTAACATTTTTCATATAACAATTTAAATTATAATATCAATTGCAATAAAATAATAGGTTAATAAATTGACTTACATACCAACAGAATAAAATAAAAATATTTATATAGCAAACATTTAAATAATATTTACAAATTTGACATTTATCTAACTAAAAAATAAATAGTATTTATATGCGCGTATACATACTTATTCAATTTAGAACATTATTAAGTTCTATGATTGATTGAATAAACAATAAAGATGGCAGAATCTGAATCAAAAACTTTTATAGAAATTTGCATGCATTAGTTTCTAAGTTTAATAACATTTATTTTAGAATTATAAAGTTTTGTGTCATTTGATGTTAAATGCAACTTAATGTTTTTGCACACAATTTATATAAACCCTAAGATGATCGCATTTAAGATTTTATATTGTTCATTGTTCTATTTCTGACAATTAATATTCAGTATCGTTTATTGAAACATTAAATAATATTTTTATGTAAGAGCATTTACCATAACTTGTTATTTAAAAGCGTCATGACAACATATCTGCCTAACGAATTCTTCGTCACCATGCGTGATTAAGAAAGGAGTGTTGCGATGGTTTGCACGTGTAGAGCGAATAGACAGCGATAAACGACTAAAAAGATTTTCCATGCAAATATCATAAATATACAAAACGATCTGAAAGGCGTGCCATGATTAAATTATTTTTGAAACAAATACTCGAATATGGACATGACAAAAGTACGAATGATCGGCGTGCGTGTATGCCAAGGTGCACAAATGTCGAGAAAGCGAATTTACATGCATATGGAAGATGTACTTACGAGTTAAATTGTCCTGTTAAAACATTGAAAAAACCGCAATCAGTTAGGACCAAGGATTAACATTTTTAATTATCAAATCTTTTTCATTTGCCTTTTTGAAAACCAATTTATGAAAGCATATATATTTTTACAAAACAAATTTCATTTCCATTTTTGAGCAATCTATTGTATCAAACATAGGTACACTTATTTTTTCTTACAATGCCTTAACAATTTTTTATAATACATACATTTTTTTCGCTTCCATATCCCAACTTTCTAGGAAAAACTGTGTTGGGTCTAGACTTATCAATTAAAATAGTTTTATATGATTATTATTTGTCACCATAATTACCTTTATGTTTTGTAATAAGTTGTTTTAAGAGTCCTCCTTACTAACTTACTCGTACTTAGTAACTTGTTTTGAAGGATTATACATCGTACAGGCATCAACATCATCATTCTCTTTCCGCACCTAATTGTGCACAGGGCACTGCATTGGTACACCAATCGCAGCATTTCTTAATCGTTTCTGTGAAATAAAGGTAAGATGATCAGTCTTAGGCTTCAAGTGCCAGTACATGGACTATGAAATATTTTAGTATAAAAACACATTTTTTAGAATAAATATTTCATGTCAACAATGTCGGGAATCGAACGCGAGACCTCTTGCACGGTATGCAAACGAGCTGATCACTACACCACAAGGCCGACAATATAATGAAAACTCAATAAAAAACTAATGAACAGTAAAGGAAAACGCCATGAGAAAGAAATTAATGACAAAACAAAAGTGCCCTTACATAAAAATACTAATTAGAACTTCAGTACGTGCAATTTTTCTAAGGACGGTCGCTTAACAATTCTGATTAGGGATCTGATGACTCCCAAATCGAATCCACGAAATATCGATATAAGTCGTAAATGGACTTTTCGTTTGAAAATTGGAAAGATTGTATGGATGACAGGTTTTTCAGACAGACAGAATTACGTCTTGGCGAATTGAAAATTAAAAATACTTTGTAACGATTACGAAACAAAGTAAAACAGCCAAAGTTTGATCAAATTATTTCGATATGGTAGATTAAAAAAACTAATTATTCATTAAAACTGATAAGTTTAAAAGCCACCAAGTATCGTATTAATTTGTTCCTTATTTATAAATAATTTAACTTTATTGTCCCCTGAAAGACGCTACAGCTGTTCTTAGAAGAATTGTGCTTATTTACCTACATACATAAATAATTAGTCAATATTGCTGTTCATTATGAAATATCTATTCATAAATAAAATAAAGTTCCACTTTGTTTAACACGCTCAGCATGCGAAAAGATTTCAACAAAACATACGATAGTATTCATGTCGTGCTTGGTAATTTAATTACCTAAATTTTATACAATTGAAGACATGAGTGGATGAAGCCGTTACGTCGAAAATTTTCCAAAATTTACTTTTTTTGCATAGATGAAGATTGTATGTATAGCTTATTCACATAAAACCAACTACACTCTAAAAAAATAGTAGGAAACCGATTTTGAGAGCAAGCGAAGGTGTTATTTTGTCTACAATTGTAATGGTTTTTAAAACTTCAACCCCATATATATATTTGCTTTTTATTTTTGTCACATAAAGTTTTCATCCATTCATGTCTTCATTTCATTTTAGTATAAAAAACTCAATAAGGATGTTCAGTGGTTTATTTGTTAATAGACTATCAATCTAAGTAAAAAAATAATATTTTGGTGCATCATAATCATCGCTATGTTTTTTATTTTTGTAATTTTGACTCATGACGTCACTGGTTGTCTTGCTGACTGGTGAGTTGGTTTCCTGAAATCTATTACAACGCTATATTATTGGTTGATTCGGAAGAACTTGTGCCGTAGTTCAAAGTACTTAATTTTTATTCATACATTTTCAAAAATCTTCGCCGCACAAGCTTTAATTTTTACCGCGTGTAAGAAAATATTTTTTACATCCAGTTTCCCGTAGCACTGAATTTTTTTATTATTTATCTATCCACACAAGGCGAAGATTATAGAAGTGATTTTGCGCATATCAAAAAATGAATAAAATGCGTTTTTAAGTTGTAATCCTAATATAAAATTAAACAATTGTAATAAAAAACTGCTTTAAATCTGACGATAGATACTAAAAAGATATGTCAATATTTTGCTTATATATGTTATGTTAGTGAAACTTTGATAAATATTAATTTATATCTACGAGTTACCGTTAAATTTTTATCCTAAAATCAAAACTACTAGGAAACATACACAAAATTGATATAGATATTTCAATAGAAATAAAATATCTTTCGAATTCAATTAAATCCAGGTTATGTCTGTAACAATTTTTACGTACTCAAAACATTGTTGTATTATGTGGCCTTTGTACATATGCACAAATTAGTTCGCGATCTTTTCATCAACAACCATATCAAAAATAGCCCATGTACCAAATCTAGTTGTGGAAATGGAAACTTTAAAAAAATGTTACCAAGCTTATCAAAAGAACTAAACTTAATATTTCTAAAAGGCTTGCTGGATATTGAGTGTTGTTCGTACAATATCTCTTATCCCTCATATAATAAATAGTGACTTCCTTTTAGTTATCCGAGATTTTCGGCTTTTTTACCCCGAAAGAAAGTAAAAGCCATTTTGTTTCATTTCGCAACTTTAAATAGCGTTTTCTAACGCTATTTATATTTCACAATGCCAATGCTAATTGTTTCATTGGTAACCGAAACATTTTCAAATATAAATAATGAATAGAATCGGCAGAATATGTCGATTCTCTGTTTTGTGGTTTGATCCATTATTTCGTATATTTTAACACAGCGAATCTTAAACAAAACTAATTATTCTAATTATATATCTGTTAAAACTACGCGTGCGCCAGCGTATGAAGATTAACCGGTTACGAGATAGACATAACAAAGATACAAAGACAAGAAAATAAAATAATTAAACTAACATACGACTTACCCTATCTGACTTCTACGACTGAACCGTACGAAAAAACACTAGTTTGAAAAAAAAAGAAAAAAAACATTTTCACTTCATTACTAAACTAGAAGGCTCATTGTTCCTTTTAAAAATCTGTCTAATTTGAGATAAGCGATTTTATTGGTGAGTCACGCTTCACTGAAATGTATAAACAGTATAGAAACAACAAATTTGAAAAATCACTTGTATTAATAAAATTGTTTTATCGTAATGTAAAATGTCTACGTACTTTAAAAATACATGAATGTTTTTCTCATTATTACATGGCACATAATTAAGATCCTGGTTTACAAAAGACATTACTGTTCCTTTGAATATGAAAAATAAGTTTATCTCTCAGTTTTTTTTCCTTTCTTTTGATGTATGCCATATAGTGATGACATGCATAGTATTAAATCGACAACAAAAACAACTTTTTTTTGCCGGGTTTTTCTCAGAAACATGTCTAACTGAGATACTGCACTCTTCATACGGAGGGCAGATACATATACTAAACGTCAAAATAATAATGCGTAACCTAGAGAGGAGCCTAAACGTAGGAAAACCATTCTATGACTATTAGGCATTAAGTTATCTACAGTTCGCAGCAAAACAATGGGCCGTACTCAGGTCGAGAATCGCCAAATGGATATTAATTTGCATTGTAATTACTTTTAAATATGTACCAAGGTATTTATCACTGGAGGGTTATTCCGATCTATTTTTCTATAATTCACCTATGTTTATTTTATAAAACAGAAAATACATGTTTATGTTTATTTTTTTATTCATTTGTTCATTTTATTCACAATATATTTATGTTATGTTTATTGAGACATAAATCCCAACTCTATTGAACCAAAGTCCTTTGTTGAGTTTGTTTGTTTGTCCATCACATCTCCGAAATGGCGAGTCGTAGCGGCCTGAAATTTAGACACGTCATTTAAGATGCAATTTTAAGGTTAACGTTGCTATTTTCGATTAAAATTTAAATCGACCTCTACTCGATAAAAACTCAAACTTTATATGAATGCCTTGTGCGGCCCTGACATATTTCCCATAATCAACTGTCATTATCAAGAGTAAACATACTCTTATTCACAAATTTATCCCATTCATTGAGAAAAAATAGAATGTAAAGTAAATATATTGATATATAGAAAGTTTTAAAATAACATAATTCACGTGTCGCTACAATAAATGCCAAAAATCAATGTAAATCATGGGAAAATATTCGGAATCAATTACCAGTGAAAAGTGACTTCTTTGACGCTCCTACCGCTGCAACCAAACAGGCTGCAATTCACCATAGTCGATTTTTATTTATCATAACGTAAATATCCAAGTTATTTACAAACAAAGCCAAGCGCAGCTATAAAAGCATCCGATCAAACCGTTATGTTTATGTTGTCAAATAGAACGAAATGGCCACCAATTGGTTGCTAGCCAACAAACCAACATAGCTTGCGTTCTATGAAACATAGTGATAGGGCTTCTCTCTAGGTTACGCGTTATTACTCTGAGCACTAAACAGACATAATATAAAACAATTGTACCAAATACTAATTTACGTACATTGCTCGATAGCCACATACAATAAAAAGCAAATAAAATAAAAATATTCACACAACAGCTTTTATTTTGATTTTATTTTAATACGTGTAGTATTCATTTGATTATCTATCTACGACTATATAGTGAGTTTATTAACATTAACAAAAGCAATACAAGAATGTAATATTTACACTGTATTTTTTGTTGTCGAAGAACAAAATAGTTAAGGTAATGCAATTATTAATGTTCAACTGTATCGTTCATATACATATATTATATAAGACGCTTTATGTACCCACTGCTCAATAATTCAGAAATATGTTAAATACAATGTCTTCTCCGTGTACCTCTATATTCATCATATTAAATAGTTACACACAACACTAGGCTTATAAAAATACCTACCATCATAATTCTGATATTGTCTCAGCCCTTCATTCAACTAACAAATCAGTAAAAAATAATTTGAATATATTTTTTATACGATGTTCGAGTTGTTTAGAAGTAATTTTACGTCGAATTCACGAACAAACTGAAAACTCTACGTTACGTGTTAAGATTTTGCCTTTGTGAAAATAAATTACTTTAATATCGGTGTTCATCTAAGTAGATATGAAAATCATATTATATTAATTAACAAGTATCTGATATTGAAGCTTCACCTCTAATTTTATAAAGTAGCTTAACTTTTATATAAATGGTATTGTGTTATGATGGAATCGGATAAAATCAACTTTTCATGCCTTGCTGTAAGTTATTTACATAGAGCTATTTAACGGTATTTGTACGTGTGTAAAATAAATATTCATCTGTTCAAGTTCTATTTGACTTTGATTTTCTGGTATTATGTACGTATAAAAATACGCAAACATTAAAAAAATGTACTTCACCAAAAACATATTTTATCCTATACCCGATTAAACACGCCTTATGTGTGAAATGTTTCAGTAGGTACCTAACCGTTTTTAACAGATGGACCATCAGTTGCTCAATCACAATGGCCGCACTGTCGTTAATAATTACCCACGCGATAAAAAAATTTAGGGGTTGAGTGTTGGATAAGGACTTTTAATCGATGTGATAAACATCTGTGATTGAGCACCAGCGCTGCTATTTTAAACGCTCTCGCGCCCTTTTAAAAGAAAACACTTTTATCTCGCGTATTTTGTATTTAAACGCGCAAGATAAAAGCCTTTTCTTTTGGAATCCTTTTTTTGAGTTAGTAGTCTGAAAGTATAGATGGCCACCCAATAAAAACTTTACTTACTCTACATTCATGAATCTTTTCGTATCTGCACACCGATTCCCTAGTTTTTGACGTGAAACCGCACGGAACATTTTTTTATTTATATTTATTTCTATTTTTTTTTTTTGCACCACAACAGGACAGGAGGCCCAATTACAGTGGTGAATTACATCACAGAACACCCAGGCTTAAGAAAAATCACATTATTTTTTTTGTGTTCTCTCCGGGAATCGAACCCGGAACCTTCCGTGTGTGAGTCAAGCATCTTGACCACTACACCACGGAGGCCGCCATATTTAAATTATTCGTAAACTCAACGTCTTTTTACCTTTATCCGCACCTCGCGCATTGCTGCACAAATTGTTACAGTGTATATTTGTAAACAAGCAAGTTTTTTTTTATCAAAAAATAAATTAACATTTTTCAAAGGACTTTTTTGAAAAGAATATACGGAAGTCTAGTAATTTAATAAAGTAACTTATATTTTTCAATGTATAAAGGTTTCTACAAAGATTTGAATACACTTCAAAATATTGTTGAAACATTCTAATACTCAACCAGGTTTATTTTGAAGAGAAAATTTAATAATAGTATTGATTCATGGTTTCCGTAATATTTTATCTCGCGTACTAGCTTGATCTGGAACCACGCCAAATTTGCAAATGCAATAGAAACGTCGCTTTAGCTTTACATAAATTTAAATGAATATCATTTATAAGCGTTCATAAATATTATTAGACCAGGCCACTGAAGTTATACTAGTTAAAAAACAAGATTTTACTCAAGTGTTGTTTTTCAATACTTGATTTCAGAGAATGATAATCTAACACCTTTAACGTCAAACATTAATCTACACCTGATGGTGCAAAGGGGACTGTATTGAAAAAGTACATGCAAGGTATCTCGATCATGCGATACAGGAAGGTAAGATAATCAGTCCTACGTTTCAGGTGTAAATTAAGAGACAGGGAAATATAAAAGTGTAAAAGGACCTTATAAACAAGCACTTGCTGACTGACAATCACAGGAATCGAACCCAGAACCTCAAACATGGTTGGCAAATAAGCCAACCACTACTCAAAGAGACGGACTTTTCTTCACTCGATTTCCCTTTTCAGGATTTTCACCTGAGTAGCCAGCGAGTTGAAAACACTCGTCCAGTACTCTGGTTCTATTTTACACAGAGAACTGTATTTTTCATCCACCCGGACACTGAGTAAATAAACATCAAATACCTAGTAATTAATTATTTTTACATGGTTGAGGGAAAAAATATTTTAAAATGTTATTTTTCCTCGATATACATATTGCATAGTCCCTAGACTGGAACCTGAGGCGTAAGACTTGATTTTGCGTTCAAGTAACAAAAAACAAGGAGGGCTGAGATTGGTGTTACGTTACTGCTGCGATTAAATTCCCTACGCACCGTTAGGTACTATGAAATATTGCTGTATAAAAACAAATATTTAAACTAGAAATCGAACCGAAGACCTTCTGATCGTAAGCAAACGATTACGAGGCGGATACGCATAAAGCGACCTGTACTTGTGATCCTTCACTTGTTGATATTTAAACATAGGCAAAACGGAAACTCTTACACCGTTTGTCGAATGATAACTTGAACCATTCAATGACAGGCTATTGACTGTAAATGCCGAGATTTCCTTATTCTTCGTCTACGTAGAAACGTCTGTCTATCTAGATAAATAATTCATTAATTTCTGTCTAATCAACGACTATCTGAATTTAGAAATGTTTTCGAAACTCTCGTGTCTTCTATATTTCAACATTTAACGCTCATAAGACTAACCTTGTAATTTAACTTAAATTTGTAATAAAATTATATAATGGATTAGGTTTACCTCGTCTTTTTTCCTATTCTTTTTCATGTGTCATGTCAGGTCTCCCTGACGCTAACCACTATTTGGGAGAAAGATTTCATTTTCTGAGCAGTGCAAAATACCTCCTCAACAGTTCTAATCCTAGTCCATGTTTCTAAGATTTCATATTTTAAGTTTTGTTTAATAATGCGGTTTCACTCGAGTACGAGTGATTATAAACATTTCAAGTTAAATCATTTTTATATAGAATTAAATGAAGATTCAATTTTGAAATATTCTTAATACACCCACCTCTTTTCTGGTTTCTTCCGTGTTTTATTTTTAAAAAACTACTCACTTTTCCCCCTGCATTGGGGCATAAAGAATTAAATTGTTATATTTTTATATCAGTCATATACCTCACTTCTGATAAATAATTATACTAATACAGCCAGCGGCAAAAGTTTTTATGGAATAAATATTTTATTTTAACCGATTCGAGAAAGGAAAACGCGGAAGAAACACAGTAGGTGACTGGTTGTGTCGAAGCTAGTGATTAATTAAAAATCATGCTATCAAAATCAAAAAGTCATTTGATAGAATTTATGTTTAATTGAAATAAGACAACTTAATATTATTCAAACAAACATTGTCTGAAAACCGGTCAGAACTGAATAAATTTTGAATCGGAAAATTTTGTCCTGTATTACACAAATTGGTTGGAATCATGCGAGCATGTGAATGTTACATTTAAAACATTTTTTAGCCATAAGAATACTATGTAAAAATCAGAAAAGGGCCATGACACATTTTTCTAAAAAAATAATACTTTGAATACGTTGACTGATTCTGTTCTTAGTATTTTTTGGCCTTTTCATCTCCCAACTGGGGTGTTCTAGCCAATTATATTATTAAAAATTTGCGCACACGTATGAGGATGCCCAGTGCATTGGGCAAGACGGGTATTTATTTCGTATAGCTTATTGCGCAATGCGCATGTCCACATATTAATATCATTTCAAAACATCAAAATTAAACGTGTTCCTACACAAAACATAAATATGCTAAATTAAAGCAGAATACATTTGAAAAGTACACAACTAAAACGGGCTCATGGCGTTTTTACGATTAGTAAGATATTTATGCATTTTTTTCTTCTCAACCAGTTCAATTAATTGCAATTTTAAAAACAAAATGTGTAATAAGCTCGTCAATTGTAGAATATATGTTTTTTTTGTTTTTCAAAATCATTTACTTAATAGTCTTAAAATTAAAAAAACATTTTTCCGTTAGCCATAATTTGAGCATACGTCTCACTCCTGTGTTTGACTCACTAGTCCTCATATTGCTTAGTAAGCTGGTACATATATTTTAGGTACACTGTATTGCAGTGTTCTTTTGCCAAAATTATTACAATATCTAGGAACAGCTAGCCCTTCCATTCTAGTAAATCTCGTGTTGTAATCATGTACCAATTTGTGTTTATACTCGGAGTACGACGCACGCTGACAAATTAAATCGTACCAAAGTAGAGCCCTAACTAATAATTTATTTACAGATTTATACATTAACGATATTGAAATGTCGTGTTTCTGACGGTAAACATCTTTATGAGTTCACAACTGGCTAAAAATCAGTTAAAATGCGACGATTGCTGTAACGAGCTCGTTTTTGTTAGTTTAAGAGAGAAGTTTATTTAAATATACATAAAATAGATGTTTTGATTCCTTTTCTTTTGCTATTGTGTGTAAAACATAAACTTCATTAATAAACAACGTACTATGTTCAATACATGAACCCAGTGCCCCACAAACAAAGTTTTAATTGAATGTAGTTATGCAGAAAGTAGCCAGTCATAGAAAAGTGAAACTGAAATGACATTTGAAGTACATTTGTGAAAATAGTAAATAATCAAATCTACACAACAGTTGCAATGACTTTAACAAATGATAAACATTTTTTTTTTCATATTATAAACGAGTATCTTATTACGTATTTACCAGTTTTAATATTTTTGCAAGAACCTACCGTAAGATTTTTCTAGTGCTCTGGGTGTTTTCTGCAAATTGGGAAACGCCGTTTTTGTGATCGGCACTATTTTCAAAATGTGATTATTACAGTTTTTTCATAAAAAAGCGGCCTAGCTGTTTTGGCAGAACTTAAAACACCAATATCTCGGTTTTTCAAATTTGTGGACTGGCTGCTTTCTACATAACTACGTTCAATTCTTTCCTGTAAAATTCGCTGTTTCGCAATGAGCCGTTCTTGACGTGAACCATCAATTTCGAATACACTAGTGCAGTGATGGTAACCTTTTGAGCTCGGCATGTTAAAATTTTGAAAAAATCTGGTTTGAACCGGGTGCCGTTTTACATCTAGAAATATTTATGATTTTTGCAGCCTAAGTAAATAAAAAAGTTTGATTTAAAATAAAGTTTATTATAAACCAAAAACCAAATAATTATTTTCATAAATGAAATTTTCATTGCAAAAAATATATTTGTTAAATCTTTGATTAAAGGTTGAAATTTTGTACATTAAAAACTTTTTAATTTTTTTGTATTTATTTTTATTTAAAAAAGTAAACACGAACAAAAAATATAAAAGGAAAACAATGAAACCCACTAAACCGCGAAACCAGGTTGTCAGCAGGTTTTTTTATTTTTCCTTTACAAAGAAAAACATTCGAGTAATTATATACATTTAAAAAGTAATATAAACTTTATTAAGAACTAAAAGCATACGTATTTTTTACACAAAATTTATTTACAAAAATTTAAATAGATGACTGTTAACATAAAATAATAATCAATAAAAAGCTTTGTTACATATTAGCCATTTAATTACTTTTTTCTTTTAAGTTTTGTCAGCATTTTCTTCTTCGATCTGCTTAGGAATCTTAAGCAAGCGTTACAAACTTCAGCAGTGAGTTGATTTTTTATATTTGTTTTAGTACTCAGCGCAGTGAAAAAGCCATCGCTAGATTTTTCAGACTGCCAAAATTGTTTGGTAATCAGTTCCGAGCATTCAACATGTTTTTTTTAACGCGCGTGTCATAGGTTACTCATTACTGAACTAGTGTATGGCACTGTGATTCGATCGAAATGTGTTATACTCTAGCTAGAAGATTTAATTCTCAGAATTTTAACAGATTTTAGACAAATTTATTGGCTAGTTTCCCGTGTAATACTTGTAAGTCCGTTATGTTTATATTTCGCCAACAGACATTTGGAAATCTTCTAAGGGTGCATACTTTTTAAAATAATACAAATTTAGGAAGGCGGAGCTCAGTTTTTTATTTGTTATAAATCTGCAAGGAAATTAAAAACTCTCTTAGTTTCATTAAACGATTTTTCTCGAATGAAACTCAAAGCTTATTTTATCCTAAACTGAAAGCATATCATATAATTAAATAACATGTGTAATTATTTTGTAATTTCAACAAATATTAATTCCCTTAAATACGTTTTTCTAATAAGTTACAATACCCTTTCAGCCTGGGTGTTCATTTAAATATTCACGAATAAATTTTTTTTTTTTTCTCGAATCTACCAAAACTCAAAAATTAATTTACAATAGCTTATTTTTTTATTTTCTGGAACCCCTAAGTACTTTTTTTTTGGTACTTTTCGGTAATAAGCATTACACAGAAAGGTTCGTTTTTTACTTTGACAGCAGCTCAGGAAGGTTTGTTTGTTTTGGAGCGAATTCCTGTCGTCTTAAAAAAATATATTTATGGCAAGTTTTAAACATATTTCAGTAAAATTAAATAAATCCCATTAAACAAATTTGAATTGTAAGGTTTACACAGTTTAAATCAAATATGTCGGTTAAATAATTTCTAAAGTATAAAAGATAAAAAAGCAAAAATAGGAAAAATTTACAAACAATTCATTTATTACACTTTATAATACAACATATTTTTTATATCCATGGGAATTAGTTCAGGTTTGAGAGAATTAAATAAATTGATGAATCAGTAAAATAAGTATTTGATTTATTAATATTGAAAGAAGAAGAAGAAGAAAAAAACCTTTATTTTCACCACCGTTCAGATGCACAGTAAGTTTTTCCGGGTATTATGTCTTTTATCGTTCGTACTTATTGTGGACTTTTAAGGGCGCAGCTGCACCCTTAATAACGACAACTGACCCTCAAAAATCCTAGACACATATGGTAACATAAAAAAAAACTACACTTATATCAATCCCGATGATGATGGCTACTAAAATGCGATCTGAGGCGTCTGAAGTGTGCGCATTCGCATTATTTTCTGGCACACGGCATAATAACCTAGAAAAAGTTGATCTACAAATATATTGCTTCAAATATTAATTACACCAGAACCTCTTTTTACACGGTTTCAAAATAGCACTTTAGAAAAATTAAATTTAATTAAAATTTTGACTTAAACTGAACACGCGTTTAATTTTAATTAAATTTAATTTAAGAATTGACAACGCGTAACACCAATTGAATATTCATAATTGGAATACCTAAAACCGCTCTTTTACTTCCTTGGCATACGAGTATAATATATGAGGGTACTAGAAACAAACTTGGAAATCTCCACCAAAAACTGAAAATTTGTTATTGACGCCAAAATAAACTATCCCTACCTACCTAAATAATAGCGTAATTCAAACCGTCTCTAAATCGTGCAAAAACCGATTTCAATTGTACTACTTGACACCACAAACTTAGCATTCTCCATTGAGTTGGTGAAGCATAATCAGAAATCTCACAACTCTTTTATCAGAGTTTTTCGCAAATATTTCAGTAACTCCACGCCTTCGGTGGAGATTTCTTAGTTGGCTTTTGATACCCTCATATATGTGATATTAATAGTAGGTAATCTTTTTTAGGATTTTTTAAGTATTTTTATGTCATGTTGTATCACTTTTTTTTAAATAAGGTAAAATGAATAGTAAAAAAAACAATTTAAAAAAATCCTGAATTGATTTTTATACAAGAAAACCTAAACACCCGAGTGGAACGCATCCCCCATGTAAAAAAGAGGTTAATTAATATTAGCCTTTTTTTCCTTCAACTGTTACTTTATAATAAATTCAAATTATGTGTCCTTTATATTTTAATAAATTTCAGTCGACGACACAATTATTGTACGTATGAGTTCATAGTTATTTATTTTTAGTAAAAAAATAATGTTTTACATCTCTCGAACATTTGATACTATTTATAATTGTAATGCTTTCGTTTAAATAAGTGCATTAGTATTACATATGTATTTTTAAATCACTGTTTTATAATGCAAACGTTAGGCAAGTATTTACTATGAAATATATTAAAAAATTCATTCATATGTATCGAAATCATTGAACATTATACTGTAAAGCGCTAAAAATATAAATACATGCTCACAATTTGTTTTATTTGAAATCCACTTTTTGTAATCGTAAATAAAACGCTTTTATACGTCATAACAACATCATCATACCTGTCCGCACCCGATGAAGGTAAGGTAATCAGAGTGACACAGTGAAAATATGACAAAAAACTGAGTAATAATAAATATTCACTGTCCCCGTTGTGATATATTTTGAAAAAAATATTTTTGTTATAAAATTGGTATTCTGAACGGAATTGTGCGCGAAGAAATCGCTCTTTTTCTGTGTATTTGTAAGTAAATACGCGTTAAAATGCGTTTTCTATGCACGCTTTTGAGTTCAGAATATCACTCTTGGTATGGATGAGCGTAGGTACTTAATAAGCGTATGTGTGTAGTTTTATGTTAAAAATATTTTTACATACATTCTGAATATAGGGGAGACCAGGAGTGAAAGTAACACTGGGTGAATGTAATAAATGAAGTTAAGAAGAAATTACTTTGCTTGTACCAACATTTTTGCTGTCTTTATGCGTCTATTCTACTACTCTCTCACATTTGCAATGCCCGCGGCTCTGTGTTGGACAATTGTACGTAAATCGTATAAGTGTCGTTAAAATCCAACAAAATCAAGTTTTTGAATATTTTTCAATGCTTTATATTTCTTTATAAATAGCAGTTATTTTTAATATTTTTTATTAATGTTTCAGTATAAATCAGTCCGTTTCTGTTTATCTGTTTATGTTTTATATCACAAAAAATCTAATTATTTTTTAGAGACTTGACTGTCTGATTTTTGGAAAATCAATGATGAGTTTGTTTCTTATTTGGGTGATACCGTATGTGTTGGATTTGTTCCGACGTTTCGGCTACCATTGCAGGAGCCATCTTTAGCGTAAACTAAGTGTTTTGTAGAAAAAAGTGTGTGTCTAAGTACTCGTAATTTGTACCGTGTCACAGTTGGCAGTAGGCAGTCGGCAATTGGCAATCGGCAGTACCCTGAATATGGCTCCTGCAATGGTAGCCGAAACGTCGGAACAAATCCAACACACACGGTATCACCCAAAAAAAAACATATTGATAACAATGACCGTGAAAACCTTCGCACCTATTTAATAATGAGTTTGCTAGTAACTTCTCGCATCAGGTTAAAATTGTTATTTTTGTTATTTTAATCACAATTCTTAGGGGTAGAGAGAGATGATAGAAATCCATAGCAAAATAATGGAATGCCTAATATACAAAGAGGAAAACTGATAAAGGCCTGTCAACGCCCGAGATGCATCTGCTTCTGAGATTGCCCGACTCTTGCAGTTGATACTCTTTCATTTCCATCAAACTCGACTGCTGAATTGCCTGTTGTGATCACAACAACAGCTTATCCTAAAATGCAATCCACATGTACGGATGTTGCTTATCCACCGAATATGATTTGTATCTCATCTGTGCCATCTCCTTCATCACGGCTCTTAGTTAACATCATTTATCGATTTAGCAGTACATATACTTCTTATATTACTTTACAAAGTTTATTGTACCTATTAAGGGAGATATGAACAGGAACTTGAACATTGTTACTTACATCCCTGGTCTCCACTATGAATACTCTAAGCAATCTAATATAACGGTAACCTTATCGTACGGATAAATATATTTTTTAAATTTTCATACAGTCATCGTTATTCCCTTTTTCGCATCCAGTTGTGCACAGGGCAATGCATTGGTAAACCGAACGCAGCGTATTTTGATCATGTTTTACATGAGAGAAAGGTGATAAGTCCTACGCTTCAGGTGCCAGTCTAGGAACAATGAAATGTTTCAGTTCAAATAACTTCTTAAATCAATATTTTATTTCCACCTAGCCCGGAATCGAACCCGGGACCCGGGAGAATGGTAAGCGCACGCGTCAGCGACTAAAAAACGAAGCGACATTCTCTCCACTCAATGGTCCTTATTCAAAATTTTTACCTGAGCCATCCAGTTGAAAACACTCGTCACAGAACTGTATTCTTCATCTCTTTACGCAGAGACTATTTATGCCCATTGCAGATGAAGTAAACCAAACGTGTTTGAGGTGAAGTAAATCTATTGCTTATGTTACTTTTCTGTAATAAGTATAATCCAAAAACCCTTTATTTCTGGTTCTTTATCCACAAAACATTCATCAAAACAATTAAATAAAACAAATACGTGAAAAACTTTGAATACGATCATTTTGTAAGTTGGTTTTTCACTTACAATGGTCTCGATTTACCATAAATCGTTAAAAATACCGTTTTTATTATTTTAAAAAGTCTGAAAAATGAATTTTTTATTTATGTGGAACAAGGAATTAACCGATAAGATATGTGTTTTTTTTAATGAGTTATGAAATATAAATACTCAGAATAGCTAAAATGATGAGTGTTACACAGTTTAATATACACAGTGAGTTAAGTGATCTCAAATCCTGCCATTGCCCTGTAAATAGTGCCTAGATTGTAACATTCCCATTTTAAAAGGATTCTCTTTCTTTGTTGAAATATGTACCGATCTTGGTAAGCTACTTAAGTGTATAACTCCAGTATTTGTCTAGAAATATTTTATCATACTTAAAATAGTGTTGTTTAACTAACTTCACATTGAAGTTCCGTGTTCGATTCCCGATGAGAACACAAAAATTGAAATGTGATTTTTCTCAAGCCTTGGCTTACCCGCCTTCTGGCCTGTCTTGGTGCAAAAAAATGCAGGTATCAACACTTTCATAGAACTTAATAAGGATAAAATTCTTTTTAAATCCTGGTAAAAAATTATGTACGTTGTATAAAAAAATTTAAAAAATATATTAATACATCGAAGTAATTGAATATTTAAATTGTATTTTTAAATGAACTGGTAAAAAAAGTGAAAAAATAAACTTTTATAAATATAATCAATATAAAAGTGTAATTATAAATGAAACATCATTGGATTTTTAAGGCAAAAACAATATAATATTACATTTAAAAAATAAATAGCTAAATATATCAACAACGCAATTCGTTGCCAAGTCTCTGCAGTCTCTGAACTTGGGAATTAATAAAATATTTTCAGGTATTTGAAAGAATTAAAAACACTTTGCTGTGCATCTAAATAATTTATGAATTTTTGCTAAATCATTATATTTACAAAATGTACCTTATGGTGTAGGTCCCAAACTATTTTATTTGTCTTGAAGATGGGTAGCTCAAGTTAGAACTCAATCAGCACCACACAAAACAGAAATAAATAAGATAAAATAGATTATTTTTCAATAAAAATACGCACGCGACGCTCCATCTTCTTAGCTGATATTGGTTCTAAATAGTGGGTATTTTTTGTAATAAAGGTTTTATTTTCAAACATTTATTTAAGATGTTACATAAAACGGACGAATTCAAACATAGAATTCATTTATACATCAATCATAATCAATTGCATCAAGCGCGTATAAAACGTATCAACAGTTTGAAACGTTTTATTATTATTATGGTAGTTTGTTGTATCAATAGAGTTTTTTCAGCAAGTCGTAGAGAGTTCCAAAAGTTCCCGTGACGCTGTGCGGACCAAAATATCTGCGAAAGCTGGGCGATATATTTAGATCAGTGCCAGTACAAGCTCTATCGGTGGCGGCCTACACTGGGGGGCCGATCCGCTGTGTAATCCGTATTTCTTATATTTCTGTACATTTTGTGCCCACTTGAGATCGCAAAAAATGGTCCAACATCTCGTGAGCCATGGTACGTAATGGACCGAGGATCAGTCCAATCATAACAAGGTAAAGAGATGCATTCCCGTTGACCTATCCCTCGCTGTGCTTCCATGTTTTCGTTCAATGTGTTTCTTTTTCGGAATCTTTTGTCGTGAATTGGTGACCTAAATTTAAAGTTTATTCAGAATCTCGCGTAAACAATTACTACAGAAATAAAAATGATTGTTATTTCTTTAAGTCGAAATAATATTTTCAAAATTAAATTAAAACTTCATGATCAGTATTCCATAAAGTAAAATGAATGTTGTTGTTTATGTGTTGTTTTCCTTTTCTGAAAAAAGTATTTAACGGCTTTTAAAAATGCAATCATCTTTGCCAGAAAATCCTCGTGAACCATCAGTGCCTCCAGTGCCGATAAAAACTTATCAGTGGGAAGACGTTAAACGGTCCCGACAACAAGGAGGCTACCCTTGGACTCACTTGGACAAGGAGCCTCTGCAAGGGGAGGATATCACGGCGGAGACAGTGCTGCGAGATAGCACACCGATGCGACGATCTACTTCTAGAGAAACTTCCAGAGCAACCTCTCGAGAACCTTCCAGAGCAACCTCTCGAGAACCTTCCAGAGAACCTTCCAGAGAACCTTCTGGAGAAAGAGGTTCTTCTCCAGCAATGTCTACCCCCACCGAAGATCAGCCAGTTCGAATCCTTATGCTAGATGCATCTCCTGGGAGCAGCCGAAAGATGGGAGACGGGGAAGATGAGGTTGCTCACGTTCCCAACTTCTCTAAAGAAATTTCACTAGATTCCGAAGAAGACATTCTAGATAAAACTAATGCCAGCACTTCATATGTACAAGAACCTAAAATAACAGTATCTCCAAAAGGTATACTGAAACGAAAACATCCCGATAAGCCAAAACCTCCAGCTGAAGATTCTCCTAGAAATTCTAAATGTTGCCATCCTTTTGTGGAGAAAATTAAGCACATTGCCGATAAAACAATACATAAAACAGACAAATCAGTTACGAAGAAAGAATCAAATCATAAAAAAAAGAGCTTGAATGATAAACAAGAAATTATTTCGCTCGATTGTTCTCCGGGGTTAGAAAGGCGGGAGAAATTAAAACTTTGTGAACAAGGCCTACAAGAGTCTCAAGATGAAATGACGATATCTTTGGTTATGCAGAACGAAGAACATAATGAATTACCTAAAGAAAATAATATAGAACATTCAGTGCCATATAACGGTAAAAGTGCCGCTTTACCAAAACTACCTAAAGAAAACTCATTCATTAAATATGATATACCAACTGATAATTCATTTGAAATAACTGAAATGGATGTTTCTCCATCAAGTAGGAGAAGGAAAGAACATATATATGAAGATATCAAAGATAAATCAGCAGACAATATTGATTCTGAAAAAGGAGTGACTGACAATAAGTACTTGAATGACGAACCAAAACAAGAAACCACTGCAATGGATATGGAAACAAATTCGGGAGATTCTAAAGATCCGAGTCTCTTTATTGATGAACCGATGGAAGATGATGAATCAACTTCAGACAGCATAAACAAAATAAAAGCAATGTATGACATAAGTATGACTCCAGATAAACTTGTAAGAGATATTCATAATGAGGCAATAGTATTAGAAGAAGTTGAGGGAGCAATCGAAACCTCCAATGTTGAAGCATTAAACCCTCAAGTAGAGCCGAAAAATATATCTCCAAACATAACCATTACCGATGTTACGGATGAAGTTTTGAGTAATCAACTTTTGAACGCGGAAGAGCAAGACAAAACCGTCGAAGAAAATGCGAGCGCTTTGGATAGACGAGTCCATTTTGATTCTCACGTAGAACCTTCTCCTGACGATGGAAAAGATAATTTATGGTCAAAAACGAGGTCAGTTCTTTATATCAATTTAAATTTGTGTTTGATTAACAATAATTTTGTCAAATTGACTAAAATAATTTTAGTACGTGACTTTGTATATATTTATGTTATAATATTTTTGCGAGATATGCGTTTTTATTTTGTGCGCCCATTACTCGCTTAAATATAAATATTAGTAAATTACAAAGCGGTGCGGTGCGGCAGTGGCGCGAAAGATTATCTAGCGCTAAGAGCCCAATAATACCGCTGCCTTCAGCCGGAATTAGAACTGTCGCGCTAGAGGGGAGAGGGGCTAGTGTCACCGCACTTGTCGCGGTGCAGGCGGCCAGGCGCCATGAGCACCCTGCGGCGCTGGACCT